>NW_027469708.1:0-74896 GCF_051020765.1 Lasioglossum baleicum
CGTTATGCGTTATGCGTTATGCGTTATGCGTTATGCGTTATGCGTTATGCGTTATGCGTTATGCGTTATGCGTTATGCGTTATGCCTTATGCCTTATGCGTTATGCGTTATGCGTTATGCGTTATGCGTTATGCGTTATGCGTTATGCGTTATGCGTTATGCGCCATGCGTTATCCGTTATGCGTTATCCGTTATGCGTTACGCGTTATGCGTTATGCGTTATGCGTTATGCGTTATGCGTTATGCGTTATGCGTTATGCGTTATGCGTTATGCGTTATGCGTTATGCGTTATGCGTTATGCGTTATGCGTTATGCGTTATGCGTTATGCGTTATGCGTTATGCGTTATGCGTTATGCGTTATGCGTTATGCGTTATGCGTTATGCGTTATGCGTTATGCGTTATGCGTTATGCGTTATGCGTTATGCGTTATGCGTTATGCGTTATGCGTTATGCGTTATGCGTTATGCGTTATGCGTCATGCGTTATGCGTTATGCGTTCTGCGTTATGCGTCATGCGTTATGCGTTATGCGTTCTGCGTTATGCGTTATGCGTTATGCGTTATGCGTTATGCGTTATGCGTTATGCGTTATGCGTTATGCGTTATGCGTTATGCGTTATGCGTTATGCGTTATGCGTTATGCGTTATGCGTTATGCGTTATGCGTTATGCCTTATGCGTTATGCGTTATGCGTTATGCGTTATGCGTTATGCGTTATGCGTTATGCGTTATGCGTTATGCGTTATGCGTTATGCGTTATGCGTTATGCGTTATGCGTTATGCGTTATGCGTTATGCGTTATGCGTTATGCGTTATGCGTTATGCGTTATGCGTTATGCGTTATGCGTTATGCGTTATGCGTTATGCGTTATGCGTTATGCGTTATGCGTTATGCGTTATGCGTTATGCGTTATGCGTTATGCGTTATGCGTTATGCGTTATGCGTTATGCGTTATGCGTTATGCGTTATGCGTTATGCGTTATGCGTTATGCGTTATGCGTTATGCGTTATGCGTTATGCGTTATGCGTTATGCGTTATGCGTTATGCGTTATGCGTTATGCGTTATGCGTTATGCGTTATGCGTTATGCGTTATGCGTTATGCGTTATGCGTTATGCGTTATGCGTTATGCGTTATGAGTTATGCGTTATGCGTTATGCGTTATGCGTTATGCGTTATGCGTTATGCGTTATGCGTTATGCGTTATGCGTTATGCGTTATGCGTTATGCGTTATGCGTAATGCGTTATGCGTTATGCGTTATGCGTTATGCGTTATGCGTTATGCGTTATGTGTTATGCGTTATGCGTTAAGCGTTATACGTTATGCGTTATGCGTTATGTGTTATGCGTTATGCGTTATGTGTTATGCGTTGTGCTTTACGGGTTATGCGATATGCGTTATGCGTTATGACTTTTCATTGAACGTTATGCGTTATGCGATATGCGTTATGCGTTATGCGTTATGCGTTATGCGTTATGCGTTATGCGTTATGCGTTATGCGTTATGCGTTATGCGTTATGCGTTATGCGTTATGCGTTATGCGTTATGCGTTATGCGTTATGCGTTATGCGTTATGCGTTATGCGTTATGCGTTATGCGTTATGCGTTATGCCTTATGCGTTATGCGTTATGCGTTATGCGTTATGCGTTATGCGCCATGCGTTATCCGTTATGCGTTATCCGTTATGCGTTACGCGTTATGCGTTATGCGTTATGCGTTATGCGTTAAGCGTTATACGTTATGCGATATGCGTTATGCGTTATGTGTTATGCGTTATGCGTTATGCGTTATGCGTTATGCGTTATGCGTTATGCGTTATGCGTTATGCGTTATGCGTTATGCGTTATGCGTTATGCGTTATGCGTTATGCGTTATGCGTTATGCGTTATGCGTTATGCGTCATGCGTTATGCGTTATGCGTTCTGCGTTATGCGTCATGCGTTATGCGTTATGCGTTCTGCGTTATGCGTTATGCGTTATGCGTTATGCGTTATGCGTTTTGCGTTATGCGTTATGCGTTATGCGTTATGCGTTATGCGTTATGCGTTATGCGTTATGCTTATGCGTTATGCGTTATGCGTTATGCGTTATGCGTTATGCGTTATGCGTTATGCGTTATGCGTTATGCGTTATGCGTTATGCGTTATGCGTTATGCGTTATGCGTTATGCGTTATGCGTTATGCGTTATGCGTTATGCGTTATGCGTTATGCGTTATGCGTTATGCTTTATGCGTTATGCGTTATGCGTTATGCGTTATGCGTTATGCGTTATGCGTTATGCGTTATGCGTTATGCGTTATGCGTTATGCGTTATGCGTTATGCGTTATGCGTTATGCGTTATGCGTTATGCGTTATGCGTTATGCGTTATGCGTTATGCGTTATGCGTTATGCGTTATGCGTTATGCGTTATGCGTTATGCGTTATGCGTTATGCGTTATGCGTTATGCGTTATGCGTTATGCGTTATGCGTTATGCGTTATGCGTTATGCGTTATGCGTTATGCGTTATGCGTTATGCGTTATGCGTTATGCGTTATGCGTTATGCGTTATGCGTTATGCGTTATGCGTTATGCGTTATGCGTTATGCGTTATGCGTTATGCGTTATGCGTTATGCGTTATGCGTTATGCGTTATGCGTTATGCGTTATGCGTTATGCGTTATGCGTTATGCGTTATGCGTTATGCGTCATGCGTTATGCGTTATGCGTTCTGCGTTATGCGTCATGCGTTATGCGTTATGCGTTCTGCGTTATGCGTTATGCGTTATGCGTTATGCGTTATGCGTTATGCGTTATGCGTTATGCGTTATGCGTTATGCGTTATGCGTTATGCGTTATGCGTTATGCGTTATGCCTTATGCGTTATGCGTTATGCGTTATGCGTTATGCGTTATGCGTTATGCGTTATGCGTTATGCGTTATGCGTTATGCCTTATGCGTTATGCGTTATGCGTTATGCGTTATGCGTTATGCGTTATGCGTTATGCGTTATGCGCCATGCGTTATCCGTTATGCGTTATCCGTTATGCGTTACGCGTTATGCGTTATGCGTCATGCGTTATGCGTTATGCGTTCTGCGTTATGCGTTATGCGTTATGCGTTATGCGTTATGCGTTATGCGTTATGCGTTATGCGTTATGCGTTATGCGTTATGCGTTATGCGTTATGCGTTATGCGTTATGCGTTATGCGTTATGCGTTATGCGTTATGCGTTATGCGTTATGCCTTATGCCTTATGCGTTATGCGTTATGCGCTATGCGTTATGCGTTATGCGTTATGCGTTATGCGTTATGCGTTATGCGCCATGCGTTATCCGTTATGCGTTATCCGTTATGCGTTACGCGTTATGCGTTATGCGTTATGCGTTATGCGTTATGCGTTATGCGTTATGCGTTATGCGTTATGCGTTATGCGTTATGCGTTATGCGTTATGCGTTATGCGTTATGCGTTATGCGTTATGCGTTATGCGTTATGCGTTATGCGTTATGCGTTATGCGTTATGCGTTATGCGTTATGCGTTATGCGTTATGCGTTATGCGTTATGCGTTATGCGTTATGCGTTATGCGTTATGCGTTATGCGTTATGCGTTATGCGTTATGCGTTATGCGTTATGCGTCATGCGTTATGCGTTATGCGTTCTGCGTTATGCGTCATGCGTTATGCGTTATGCGTTCTGCGTTATGCGTTATGCGTTATGCGTTATGCGTTATGCGTTATGCGTTATGCGTTATGCGTTATGCGTTATGCGTTATGCGTTATGCGTTATGCGTTATGCGTTATGCGTTATGCGTTATGCGTTATGCGTTATGCGTTATGCTTATGCGTTATGCGTTATGCGTTATGCGTTATGCGTTATGCGTTATGCGTTATGCGTTATGCGTTATGCGTTATGCGTTATGCGTTATGCGTTATGCGTTATGCGTTATGCGTTATGCGTTATGCGTTATGCGTTATGCGTTATGCGTTATGCGTTATGCGTTATGCGTTATGCGTTATGCGTTATGCGTTATGCGTTATGCGTTATGCGTTATGCGTTATGCGTTATGCGTTATGCGTTATGCGTTATGCGTTATGCGTTATGCGTTATGCGTTATGCGTTATGCGTTATGCGTTATGCGTTATGCGTTATGCGTTATGCGTTATGCGTTATGCGTTATGCGTTATGCGTTATGCGTTATGCGTTATGCGTTATGCGTTATGCGTTATGCGTTATGCGTTATGCGTTAAGCGTTATGCGTTATGCGTTATGCGTTATGCGTTATGCGTTATGCGTTATGCGTTATGCGTTATGCGTTTATGCGTTATGCGTTATACGTTATGCGATATGCGTTATGCGTTATGTGTTATGCGTTATGCGTTATGCGTTATGCGTTATGCGTTATGCGATATGCGTTATTCGTTATGCGTTATGCGTTATGCGTTATGCGTTATGCGTTATGCGTTATGCGTTATGCGTTATGCGTTATGCGTTATGCGTTATGCGTTATGCGTTATGCGTTATGCGTTATGCGTTATGCGCCATGCGTTATCCGTTATGCGTTATCCGTTATGCGTTACGCGTTATGCGTTATGCGTTATGCGTTATGCGTTATGCGTTATGCGTTATGCGTTATGCGTTATGCGTTATGCGTTATGCGTTATGCGTTATGCGTTATGCCTTATGCGTTATGCGTTATGCGTTATGCGTTATGCGTTATGCGTTATGCGTTATGCGTTATGCGTTATGCGTTATGCGTTATGCGTTATGCGTTATGCGTTATGCGTTATGCGTTATGCGTTATGCGTTATGCGTTATGCGTTATGCGTTATGCGTTATGCGTTATGCGTTATGCGTTATGCGTTATGCGTTATGCGTTATGCGTTATGCGTTATGCGTTATGCGTTATGCGTTATGCGTTATGCGTTATGCGTTATGCGTTATGCGTTATGCGTTATGCGTTATGCGTTATGCGTTATGCGTTATGCGTTATGCGTTATGCGTTATGCGTTATGCGTTATGCGTTATGCGTTATGCGTTATGCGTTATGCGTTATGCGTTATGCGTTATGCGTTATGCGTTATGCGTTATGCGTTATGCGTCATGCGTTATGCGTTATGCGTTCTGCGTTATGCGTCATGCGTTATGCGTTATGCGTTCTGCGTTATGCGTTATGCGTTATGCGTTATGCGTTATGCGTTATGCGTTATGCGTTATGCGTTATGCGTTATGCGTTATGCGTTATGCGTTATGCGTTATGCGTTATGCCTTATGCGTTATGCGTTATGCGTTATGCGTTATGCGTTATGCGTTATGCGTTATGCGTTATGCGTTATGCGTTATGCGTTATGCGTTATGCGTTATGCGTTATGCGTTATGCGTTATGCGTTATGCGTTATGCGTTATGCGTTATGCGTTATGCGTTATGCGTTATGCGTTATGCGTTATGCGTTATGCGTTATGCGTTATGCGTTATGCGTTATGCGTTATGCGTTATGCGTTATGCGTTATGCGTTATGCGTTATGCGTTATGCGTTATGCGTTATGCGTCATGCGTTATGCGTTATGCGTTCTGCGTTATGCGTCATGCGTTATGCGTTATGCGTTCTGCGTTATGCGTTATGCGTTATGCGTTATGCGTTATGCGTTATGCGTTATGCGTTATGCGTTATGCGTTATGCGTTATGCGTTATGCGTTATGCGTTATGCGTTATGCGTTATGCGTTATGCGTTATGCGTTATGCCTTATGCGTTATGCGTTATGCGTTATGCGTTATGCGTTATGCGTTATGCGTTATGCGTTATGCGTTATGCGTTATGCGTTATGCGTTATGCGTTATGCGTTATGCGTTATGCGTTATGCGTTATGCGTTATGCGTTATGCGTTATGCGTTATGCGTTATGCGTTATGCGTTATGCGTTATGCGTTATGCGTTATGCGTTATGCGTTATGCGTTATGCGTTATGCGTTATGCGTTATGCGTTATGCGTTATGCGTTATGCGTTATGCGTTATGCGTTATGCGTTATGCGTTATGCGTTATGCGTTATGCGTTATGCGTTATGCGTTATGCGTTATGCGTTATGCGTTATGCGTTATGCGTTATGCGTTATGCGTTATGCGTTATGCGTTATGCGTTATGCGTTATGCGTTATGCGTTATGCGTTATGCGTTATGCGTTATGCGTTATGCGTTATGCGTTATGCGTTATGCGTTATGAGTTATGCGTTATGCGTTATGCGTTATGCGTTATGCGTTATGCGTTATGCGTTATGCGTTATGCGTTATGCGTTATGCGTTATGCGTTATGCGTTATGCGTAATGCGTTATGCGTTATGCGTTATGCGTTATGCGTTATGCGTTATGCGTTATGTGTTATGCGTTATGCGTTAAGCGTTATACGTTATGCGTTATGCGTTATGTGTTATGCGTTATGCGTTATGTGTTATGCGTTGTGCTTTACGGGTTATGCGATATGCGTTATGCGTTATGACTTTTTCATTGAACGTTATGCGTTATGCGATATGCGTTATGCGTTATGCGTTATGCGTTATGCGTTATGCGTTATGCGTTATGCGTTATGCGTTATGCGTTATGCGTTATGCGTTATGCGTTATGCGTTATGCGTTATGCGGTATGCGTTATGCGTTATGCGTTATGCGTTATGCGTTATGCGTTATGCGTTATGCGTTATGCGTTATGCCTTATGCGTTATGCGTTATGCGTTATGCGTTATGCGTTATGCGCCATGCGTTATCCGTTATGCGTTATCCGTTATGCGTTACGCGTTATGCGTTATGCGTTATGCGTTATGCGTTAAGCGTTATACGTTATGCGATATGCGTTATGCGTTATGTGTTATGCGTTATGCGTTATGCGTTATGCGTTATGCGTTATGCGTTATGCGTTATGCGTTATGCGTTATGCGTTATGCGTTATGCGTTATGCGTTATGCGTTATGCGTTATGCGTTATGCGTTATGCGTTATGCGTCATGCGTTATGCGTTATGCGTTCTGCGTTATGCGTCATGCGTTATGCGTTATGCGTTCTGCGTTATGCGTTATGCGTTATGCGTTATGCGTTATGCGTTTTGCGTTATGCGTTATGCGTTATGCGTTATGCGTTATGCGTTATGCGTTATGCGTTATGCCTTATGCGTTATGCGTTATGCGTTATGCGTTATGCGTTATGCGTTATGCGTTATGCGTTATGCGTTATGCGTTATGCGTTATGCGTTATGCGTTATGCGTTATGCGTTATGCGTTATGCGTTATGCGTTATGCGTTATGCGTTATGCGTTATGCTTTATGCGTTATGCGTTATGCGTTATGCGTTATGCGTTATGCGTTATGCGTTATGCGTTATGCGTTATGCGTTATGCGTTATGCGTTATGCGTTATGCGTTATGCGTTATGCGTTATGCGTTATGCGTTATGCGTTATGCGTTATGCGTTATGCGTTATGCGTTATGCGTTATGCGTTATGCGTTATGCGTTATGCGTTATGCGTTATGCGTTAAGCGTTATGCGTTATGCGTTATGCGTTATGCGTTATGCGTTATGCGTTATGCGTTATGCGTTATGCGTTATGCGTTATGCGTTATACGTTATGCGATATGCGTTATGCGTTATGTGTTATGCGTTATGCGTTATGCGTTATGCGTTATGCGTTATGCGATATGCGTTATTCGTTATGCGTTATGCGTTATGCGTTATGCGTTATGCGTTATGCGTTATGCGTTATGCGTTATGCGTTATGCGTTATGCGTTATGCGTTATGCGTTATGCGTTATGCGTTATGCGTTATGCGTTATGCGCCATGCGTTATCCGTTATGCGTTATCCGTTATGCGTTACGCGTTATGCGTTATGCGTTATGCGTTATGCGTTATGCGTTATGCGTTATGCGTTATGCGTTATGCGTTATGCGTTATGCGTTATGCGTTATGCGTTATGCGTTATGCGTTATGCGTTATGCGTTATGCGTTATGCGTTATGCGTTATGCGTTATGCGTTATGCGTTATGCGTTATGCGTTATGCGTTATGCGTTATGCGTTATGCGTTATGCGTTATGCGTTATGCGTTATGCGTTATGCGTTATGCGTTATGCGTTATGCGTTATGCGTTATGCGTTATGCGTTATGCGTTATGCGTTATGCGTTATGCGTCATGCGTTATGCGTTATGCGTTCTGCGTTATGCGTCATGCGTTATGCGTTATGCGTTCTGCGTTATGCGTTATGCGTTATGCGTTATGCGTTATGCGTTATGCGTTATGCGTTATGCGTTATGCGTTATGCGTTATGCGTTATGCGTTATGCGTTATGCGTTATGCCTTATGCGTTATGCGTTATGCGTTATGCGTTATGCGTTATGCGTTATGCGTTATGCGTTATGCGTTATGCGTTATGCCTTATGCGTTATGCGTTATGCGTTATGCGTTATGCGTTATGCGTTATGCGTTATGCGTTATGCGCCATGCGTTATCCGTTATGCGTTATCCGTTATGCGTTACGCGTTATGCGTTATGCGTCATGCGTTATGCGTTATGCGTTCTGCGTTATGCGTTATGCGTTATGCGTTATGCGTTATGCGTTATGCGTTATGCGTTATGCGTTATGCGTTATGCGTTATGCGTTATGCGTTATGCGTTATGCGTTATGCGTTATGCGTTATGCGTTATGCGTTATGCGTTATGCGTTATGCGTTATGCGTTATGCCTTATGCCTTATGCGTTATGCGTTATGCGCTATGCGTTATGCGTTATGCGTTATGCGTTATGCGTTATGCGTTATGCGCCATGCGTTATCCGTTATGCGTTATCCGTTATGCGTTACGCGTTATGCGTTATGCGTTATGCGTTATGCGTTATGCGTTATGCGTTATGCGTTATGCGTTATGCGTTATGCGTTATGCGTTATGCGTTATGCGTTATGCGTTATGCGTTATGCGTTATGCGTTATGCGTTATGCGTTATGCGTTATGCGTTATGCGTTATGCGTTATGCGTTATGCGTTATGCGTTATGCGTTATGCGTTATGCGTTATGCGTTATGCGTTATGCGTTATGCGTTATGCGTTATGCGTTATGCGTTATGCGTTATGCGTCATGCGTTATGCGTTATGCGTTCTGCGTTATGCGTCATGCGTTATGCGTTATGCGTTCTGCGTTATGCGTTATGCGTTATGCGTTATGCGTTATGCGTTATGCGTTATGCGTTATGCGTTATGCGTTATGCGTTATGCGTTATGCGTTATGCGTTATGCGTTATGCGTTATGCGTTATGCGTTATGCCTTATGCGTTATGCGTTATGCGTTATGCGTTATGCGTTATGCGTTATGCGTTATGCGTTATGCGTTATGCGTTATGCGTTATGCGTTATGCGTTATGCGTTATGCGTTATGCGTTATGCGTTATGCGTTATGCGTTATGCGTTATGCGTTATGCGTTATGCGTTATGCGTTATGCGTTATGCGTTATGCGTTATGCGTTATGCGTTATGCGTTATGCGTTATGCGTTATGCGTTATGCGTTATGCGTTATGCGTTATGCGTTATGCGTTATGCGTTATGCGTTATGCGTTATGCGTTATGCGTTATGCGTTATGCGTTATGCGTTATGCGTTATGCGTTATGCGTTATGCGTTATGCGTTATGCGTTATGCGTTATGCGTTATGCGTTATGCGTTATGCGTTAAGCGTTATGCGTTATGCGTTATGCGTTATGCGTTATGCGTTATGCGTTATGCGTTATGCGTTATGCGTTATGCGTTATGCGTTATACGTTATGCGATATGCGTTATGCGTTATGTGTTATGCGTTATGCGTTATGCGTTATGCGTTATGCGTTATGCGATATGCGTTATTCGTTATGCGTTATGCGTTATGCGTTATGCGTTATGCGTTATGCGTTATGCGTTATGCGTTATGCGTTATGCGTTATGCGTTATGCGTTATGCGTTATGCGTTATGCGTTATGCGTTATGCGCCATGCGTTATCCGTTATGCGTTATCCGTTATGCGTTACGCGTTATGCGTTATGCGTTATGCGTTATGCGTTATGCGTTATGCGTTATGCGTTATGCGTTATGCGTTATGCGTTATGCGTTATGCGTTATGCGTTATGCCTTATGCGTTATGCGTTATGCGTTATGCGTTATGCGTTATGCGTTATGCGTTATGCGTTATGCGTTATGCGTTATGCGTTATGCGTTATGCGTTATGCGTTATGCGTTATGCGTTATGCGTTATGCGTTATGCGTTATGCGTTATGCGTTATGCGTTATGCGTTATGCGTTATGCGTTATGCGTTATGCGTTATGCGTTATGCGTTATGCGTTATGCGTTATGCGTTATGCGTTATGCGTTATGCGTTATGCGTTATGCGTTATGCGTTATGCGTTATGCGTTATGCGTTATGCGTTATGCGTTATGCGTTATGCGTTATGCGTTATGCGTTATGCGTTATGCGTTATGCGTTATGCGTTATGCGTTATGCGTTATGCGTTATGCGTTATGCGTTATGCGTTATGCGTTATGCGTTATGCGTTATGCGTTATGCCTTATGCGTTATGCGTTATGCGTTATGCGTTATGCGTTATGCGTTATGCGTTATGCGTTATGCGTTATGCGTTATGCGTTATGCGTTATGCGTTATGCGTTATGCGTTATGCGTTATGCGTTATGCGTTATGCGTTATGCGTTATGCGTTATGCGTTATGCGTTATGCGTTATGCGTTATGCGTTATGCGTTATGCGTTATGCGTTATGCGTTATGCGTTATGCGTTATGCGTTATGCGTTATGCGTTATGCGTTATGCGTTATGCGTTATGCGTTATGCGTTATGCGTTATGCGTTATGCGTTATGCGTTATGCGTTATGCGTTATGCGTTATGCGTTATGCGTTATGCGTTATGCGTTATGCGTTATGCGTTATGCGTTATGCGTTATGCGTTATGCGTTATGCGTTATGCGTTATGCGTTATGCGTTATGCGTTATGCGTTATGCGTTATGCGTTATGCGTTATGCGTTATGCGTTATGCGTTATGAGTTATGCGTTATGCGTTATGCGTTATGCGTTATGCGTTATGCGTTATGCGTTATGCGTTATGCGTTATGCGTTATGCGTTATGCGTTATGCGTTATGCGTAATGCGTTATGCGTTATGCGTTATGCGTTATGCGTTATGCGTTATGCGTTATGTGTTATGCGTTATGCGTTAAGCGTTATACGTTATGCGTTATGCGTTATGTGTTATGCGTTATGCGTTATGTGTTATGCGTTGTGCTTTACGGGTTATGCGATATGCGTTATGCGTTATGACTTTTTCATTGAACGTTATGCGTTATGCGATATGCGTTATGCGTTATGCGTTATGCGTTATGCGTTATGCGTTATGCGTTATGCGTTATGCGTTATGCGTTATGCGTTATGCGTTATGCGTTATGCGTTATGCGTTATGCGTTATGCGTTATGCGTTATGCGTTATGCGTTATGCGTTATGCGTTATGCGTTATGCGTTATGCGTTATGCCTTATGCGTTATGCGTTATGCGTTATGCGTTATGCGTTATGCGCCATGCGTTATCCGTTATGCGTTATCCGTTATGCGTTACGCGTTATGCGTTATGCGTTATGCGTTATGCGTTAAGCGTTATACGTTATGCGATATGCGTTATGCGTTATGTGTTATGCGTTATGCGTTATGCGTTATGCGTTATGCGTTATGCGTTATGCGTTATGCGTTATGCGTTATGCGTTATGCGTTATGCGTTATGCGTTATGCGTTATGCGTTATGCGTTATGCGTTATGCGTTATGCGTTATGCGTTATGCGTCATGCGTTATGCGTTATGCGTTCTGCGTTATGCGTCATGCGTTATGCGTTATGCGTTCTGCGTTATGCGTTATGCGTTATGCGTTATGCGTTATGCGTTTTGCGTTATGCGTTATGCGTTATGCGTTATGCGTTATGCGTTATGCGTTATGCGTTATGCCTTATGCGTTATGCGTTATGCGTTATGCGTTATGCGTTATGCGTTATGCGTTATGCGTTATGCGTTATGCGTTATGCGTTATGCGTTATGCGTTATGCGTTATGCGTTATGCGTTATGCGTTATGCGTTATGCGTTATGCGTTATGCGTTATGCTTTATGCGTTATGCGTTATGCGTTATGCGTTATGCGTTATGCGTTATGCGTTATGCGTTATGCGTTATGCGTTATGCGTTATGCGTTATGCGTTATGCGTTATGCGTTATGCGTTATGCGTTATGCGTTATGCGTTATGCGTTATGCGTTATGCGTTATGCGTTATGCGTTATGCGTTATGCGTTATGCGTTATGCGTTATGCGTTATGCGTTATGCGTTATGCGTTATGCGTTATGCCTTATGCCTTATGCGTTATGCGTTATGCGTTATGCGTTATGCGTTATGCGTTATGCGTTATGCGTTATGCGTTATCCGTTATGCGTTACGAGTTATGCGTTATGCGTTATGCGTTATGCGTTATGCGTTAAGCGTTATACGTTATGCGATATGCGTTATGCGTTATGTGTTATGCGTTATGCGTTATGCGTTATGCGTTATGTGTTATGCGTTATGCGTTATGCGTTATGCGTTATGCGTTATGCGTTAAGCGTTATGCGTTGTGCGATATGCGTTATTCGTTATGCGTTATGCGTTATGCGTCATGCGTTATGCGTTATGCGTTCTGCGTTATGCGTCATGCGTTATGCGTTATGCGTTCTGCGTTATGCGTTATGCGTTATGCGTTATGCGTTATGCGTTATGCGTTATGCGTTATGCGTTATGCGTTATGCGTTATGCGTTATGCGTTATGCGTTATGCGTTATGAGTTATGCGTTATGCGTTATGCGTTATGCGTTATGCGTTATGCGTTATGCGTTATGCGTTATGCGTTATGCGTTATGCGTTATGCGTTATGCCTTATGCGTTATGCGTTATGCGTTATGCGTTATGCGTTATGCGCCATGCGTTATCCGTTATGCGTTATCCGTTATGCGTTACGCGTTATGCGTTATGCGTTATGCGTTATGCGTTATGCGTTATGCGTTATGCGTTATGCGTTATGCGTTATGCCTTATGCGTTATGCGTTATGCGTTATGCGTTATGCGTTATGCGTTATGCTTTATGCGTTATGCGTTATGCGTTATGCGTTATGCGTTAGGCGTTACGCGTTACGCGTTATGCGTTATGCGTTATGCGTTATGCGTTATGCGTTATGCGTTATGCGTTATGCGTTATGCGTTATGCGTTATGCGTTATGCGTTATGCGTTATGCGTTATGCGTTATGCGTTATGCGTTATGCGTTATGCGTTATGCGTTATGCGTTATGCGTTATGCGTTATGCGTTATGCGTTATGCGTTATGCGTTATGCGTTATGCGTTATGCGTTATGCGTTATGCGTTATGCGTTATGCGTTATGCGTTATGCGTTATGCGTTATGCGTTATGCGTTATGCGTTATGCGTTATGCGTTATGCGTTATGCGTTATGCGTTATGCGTTATGCGTTATGCGTTATGCGTTATGCGTTATGCGTTATGCGTTATGCGTTATGCGTTATGCGTTATGCGTTATGCGTTATGCGTTATGCGTTATGCGTTATGCGTTATGCGTTATGCGTTATGCGTTATGCGTTATGCGTTATGCGTTATGCGTTATGCGTTATGCGTTATGCGTTAAGCGTTATGCGTTATGCGATATGCGTTATTCGTTATGCGTTATGCGTTATGCGTTATGCGTTATGCGTTATGCGTTATGCGTTATGCGTTATGCGTTATGCGTTATGCGTTATGCGTTATGCCTTATGCCTTATGCGTTATGCGTTATGCGTTATGCGTTATGCGTTATGCCTTATGCCTTATGCGTTATGCGTTATGCGTTATGCGTTATGCGTTATGCGTTATGCGTTATGCGTTATGCGTTATGCGTTATGCGTTATGCGTTATGCGTTATGCGTTATGCGTTATGCGTTATGCGTTATGCGTTATGCGTTATGCGTTATGCGTTATGCGTTATGCGTTATGCGTTATGCGTTATGCGTTATGCGTTATGCGTTATGCGTTATGCGTTATGCGTTATGCGTTATGCGTTATGCGTTATGCGTTATGCGTTATGCGTTATGCGTTATGCGTTATGCGTTATGAGTTATGCGTTATGCGTTATGCGTTATGCGTTATGCGTTATGCGTTATGCGTTATGCGTTATGCGTTATGCGTTATGCGTTATGCGTTATGCCTTATGCCTTATGCGTTATGCGTTATGCGTTATGCGTTATGCGTTATGCGTTATGCGTTATGCGTTATGCGTTATGCG
Source organism: Lasioglossum baleicum (assembly GCF_051020765.1). Classification (NCBI taxonomy): domain Eukaryota; kingdom Metazoa; phylum Arthropoda; class Insecta; order Hymenoptera; family Halictidae; genus Lasioglossum; species Lasioglossum baleicum. The sequence continues at coordinate 14,330 of NW_027469708.1, forward strand.
TTATGCGTTATGCGTTATGCGTTATGCGTTATGCGTTATGCGTTATGCGTTATGCGTTATGCGTTATGCGTTATGCGTTATGCGTTATGCGTTATGCGTTATGCGTTATGCGTTATGCGTTATGCGTTATGCGTTATGCGTTATGCGTTATGCGTTATGCGTTATGCGTTATGCGTTATGCGTTATGCGTTATGCGTTATGCGTTATGCGTTATGCGTTATGCGTTATGCGTTATGCGTTATGCGTTATGCGTTATGCGTTATGCGTTATGCGTTATGAGTTATGCGTTATGCGTTATGCGTTATGCGTTATGCGTTATGCGTTATGCGTTATGCGTTATGCGTTATGCGTTATGCGTTATGCGTTATGCGTTATGCGTAATGCGTTATGCGTTATGCGTTATGCGTTATGCGTTATGCGTTATGCGTTATGTGTTATGCGTTATGCGTTAAGCGTTATACGTTATGCGTTATGCGTTATGTGTTATGCGTTATGCGTTATGTGTTATGCGTTGTGCTTTACGGGTTATGCGATATGCGTTATGCGTTATGACTTTTTCATTGAACGTTATGCGTTATGCGATATGCGTTATGCGTTATGCGTTATGCGTTATGCGTTATGCGTTATGCGTTATGCGTTATGCGTTATGCGTTATGCGTTATGCGTTATGCGTTATGCGTTATGCGTTATGCGTTATGCGTTATGCGTTATGCGTTATGCGTTATGCGTTATGCGTTATGCGTTATGCGTTATGCGTTATGCCTTATGCGTTATGCGTTATGCGTTATGCGTTATGCGTTATGCGCCATGCGTTATCCGTTGTGCGTTATCCGTTATGCGTTACGCGTTATGCGTTATGCGTTATGCGTTATGCGTTAAGCGTTATACGTTATGCGATATGCGTTATGCGTTATGTGTTATGCGTTATGCGTTATGCGTTATGCGTTATGCGTTATGCGTTATGCGTTATGCGTTATGCGTTATGCGTTATGCGTTATGCGTTATGCGTTATGCGTTATGCGTTATGCGTTATGCGTTATGCGTCATGCGTTATGCGTTATGCGTTCTGCGTTATGCGTCATGCGTTATGCGTTATGCGTTCTGCGTTATGCGTTATGCGTTATGCGTTATGCGTTATGCGTTTTGCGTTATGCGTTATGCGTTATGCGTTATGCGTTATGCGTTATGCGTTATGCGTTATGCGTTATGCGTTATGCGTTATGCGTTATGCGTTATGCGTTATGCGTTATGCGTTATGCGTTATGCGTTATGCGTTATGCGTTATGCGTTATGCGTTATGCGTTATGCGTTATGCGTTATGCGTTATGCGTTATGCGTTATGCGTTATGCGTTATGCGTTATGCGTTATGCGTTATGAGTTATGCGTTATGCGTTATGCGTTATGCGTTATGCGTTATGCGTTATGCGTTATGCGTTATGCGTTATGCGTTATGCGTTATGCGTTATGCGTTATGCGTAATGCGTTATGCGTTATGCGTTATGCGTTATGCGTTATGCGTTATGCGTTATGTGTTATGCGTTATGCGTTAAGCGTTATACGTTATGCGTTATGCGTTATGTGTTATGCGTTATGCGTTATGTGTTATGCGTTGTGCTTTACGGGTTATGCGATATGCGTTATGCGTTATGACTTTTTCATTGAACGTTATGCGTTATGCGATATGCGTTATGCGTTATGCGTTATGCGTTATGCGTTATGCGTTATGCGTTATGCGTTATGCGTTATGCGTTATGCGTTATGCGTTATGCGTTATGCGTTATGCGTTATGCGTTATGCGTTATGCGTTATGCGTTATGCGTTATGCGTTATGCGTTATGCGTTATGCGTTATGCGTTATGCCTTATGCGTTATGCGTTATGCGTTATGCGTTATGCGTTATGCGCCATGCGTTATCCGTTGTGCGTTATCCGTTATGCGTTACGCGTTATGCGTTATGCGTTATGCGTTATGCGTTAAGCGTTATACGTTATGCGATATGCGTTATGCGTTATGTGTTATGCGTTATGCGTTATGCGTTATGCGTTATGCGTTATGCGTTATGCGTTATGCGTTATGCGTTATGCGTTATGCGTTATGCGTTATGCGTTATGCGTTATGCGTTATGCGTTATGCGTTATGCGTTATGCGTCATGCGTTATGCGTTATGCGTTCTGCGTTATGCGTCATGCGTTATGCGTTATGCGTTCTGCGTTATGCGTTATGCGTTATGCGTTATGCGTTATGCGTTTTGCGTTATGCGTTATGCGTTATGCGTTATGCGTTATGCGTTATGCGTTATGCGTTATGCCTTATGCGTTATGCGTTATGCGTTATGCGTTATGCGTTATGCGTTATGCGTTATGCGTTATGCGTTATGCGTTATGCGTTATGCGTTATGCGTTATGCGTTATGCGTTATGCGTTATGCGTTATGCGTTATGCGTTATGCGTTATGCGTTATGCTTTATGCGTTATGCGTTATGCGTTATGCGTTATGCGTTATGCGTTATGCGTTATGCGTTATGCGTTATGCGTTATGCGTTATGCGTTATGCGTTATGCGTTATGCGTTATGCGTTATGCGTTATGCGTTATGCGTTATGCGTTATGCGTTATGCGTTATGCGTTATGCGTTATGCGTTATGCGTTATGCGTTATGCGTTATGCGTTATGCGTTATGCGTTATGCGTTATGCGTTATGCCTTATGCCTTATGCGTTATGCGTTATGCGTTATGCGTTATGCGTTATGCGTTATGCGTTATGCGTTATGCGTTATCCGTTATGCGTTACGAGTTATGCGTTATGCGTTATGCGTTATGCGTTATGCGTTAAGCGTTATACGTTATGCGATATGCGTTATGCGTTATGTGTTATGCGTTATGCGTTATGCGTTATGCGTTATGTGTTATGCGTTATGCGTTATGCGTTATGCGTTATGCGTTATGCGTTAAGCGTTATGCGTTGTGCGATATGCGTTATTCGTTATGCGTTATGCGTTATGCGTCATGCGTTATGCGTTATGCGTTCTGCGTTATGCGTCATGCGTTATGCGTTATGCGTTCTGCGTTATGCGTTATGCGTTATGCGTTATGCGTTATGCGTTATGCGTTATGCGTTATGCGTTATGCGTTATGCGTTATGCGTTATGCGTTATGCGTTATGCGTTATGAGTTATGCGTTATGCGTTATGCGTTATGCGTTATGCGTTATGCGTTATGCGTTATGCGTTATGCGTTATGCGTTATGCGTTATGCGTTATGCCTTATGCGTTATGCGTTATGCGTTATGCGTTATGCGTTATGCGTTATGCGTTATGCGTTATGCGTTATGCGTTATGCGTTATGCGTTATGCGTTATGCGTTATGCCTTATGCGTTATGCGTTATGCGTTATGCGTTATGCGTTATGCGCCATGCGTTATCCGTTATGCGTTATCCGTTATGCGTTACGCGTTATGCGTTATGCGTTATGCGTTATGCGTTAAGCGTTATACGTTATGCGATATGCGTTATGCGTTATGTGTTATGCGTTATGCGTCATGCGTTATGCGTTATGCGTTCTGCGTTATGCGTCATGCGTTATGCGTTATGCGTTCTGCGTTATGCGTTATGCGTTATGCGTTATGCGTTATGCGTTTTGCGTTATGCGTTATGCGTTATGCGTTATGCGTTATGCGTTATGCGTTATGCGTTATGCGTTATGCCTTATGCGTTATGCGTTATGCGTTATGCGTTATGCGTTATGCGTTATGCGTTATGCGTTATGCGTTATGCGTTATGCGTTATGCGTTATGCGTTATGCGTTATGCGTTATGCGTTATGCGTTATGCGTTATGCGTTATGCGTTATGCGTTATGCGTTATGCTTTATGCGTTATGCGTTATGCGTTATGCGTTATGCGTTATGCGTTATGCGTTATGCGTTATGCGTTATGCGTTATGCGTTATGCGTTATGCGTTATGCGTTATGCGTTATGCGTTATGCGTTATGCGTTATGCGTTATGCGTTATGCGTTATGCGTTATGCGTTATGCGTTATGCGTTATGCGTTATGCGTTATGCGTTATGCGTTATGCGTTATGCGTTATGCGTTATGCGTTATGCGTTATGCGTTATGCCTTATGCCTTATGCGTTATGCGTTATGCGTTATGCGTTATGCGTTATGCGTTATGCGTTATGCGTTATGCGTTATCCGTTATGCGTTACGAGTTATGCGTTATGCGTTATGCGTTATGCGTTATGCGTTAAGCGTTATGCGTTATGCGATATGCGTTATGCGTTATGTGTTATGCGTTATGCGTTATGCGTTATGCGTTATGTGTTATGCGTTATGCGTTATGCGTTATGCGTTATGCGTTATGCGTTAAGCGTTATGCGTTGTGCGATATGCGTTATTCGTTATGCGTTATGCGTTATGCGTCATGCGTTATGCGTTATGCGTTCTGCGTTCTGCGTTATGCGTCATGCGTTATGCGTTATGCGTTCTGCGTTATGCGTTATGCGTTATGCGTTATGCGTTATGCGTTATGCGTTATGCGTTATGCGTTATGCGTTATGCGTTATGCGTTATGCGTTATGCGTTATGAGTTATGCGTTATGCGTTATGCGTTATGCGTTATGCGTTATGCGTTATGCGTTATGCGTTATGCGTTATGCGTTATGCGTTATGCGTTATGCCTTATGCGTTATGCGTTATGCGTTATGCGTTATGCGTTATGCGCCATGCGTTATCCGTTATGCGTTATCCGTTATGCGTTACGCGTTATGCGTTATGCGTTATGCGTTATGCGTTATGCGTTATGCGTTATGCGTTATGCGTTATGCGTTATGCCTTATGCGTTATGCGTTATGCGTTATGCGTTATGCGTTATGCTTTATGCGTTATGCGTTATGCGTTATGCGTTATGCGTTAGGCGTTACGCGTTACGCGTTATGCGTTATGCGTTATGCGTTATGCGTTATGCGTTATGCGTTATGCGTTATGCGTTATGCGTTATGCGTTATGCGTTATGCGTTATGCGTTATGCGTTATGCGTTATGCGTTATGCGTTATGCGTTATGCGTTATGCGTTATGCGTTATGCGTTATGCGTTATGCGTTATGCGTTATGCGTTATGCGTTATGCGTTATGCGTTATGCGTTATGCGTTATGCGTTATGCGTTATGCGTTATGCGTTATGCGTTATGCGTTATGCGTTATGCGTTATGCGTTATGCGTTATGCGTTATGCGTTATGCGTTATGCGTTATGCGTTATGCGTTATGCGTTATGCGTTATGCGTTATGCGTTATGCGTTATGCGTTATGCGTTATGCGTTATGCGTTATGCGTTATGCGTTATGCGTTATGCGTTATGCGTTATGCGTTATGCGTTATGCGTTATGCGTTATGCGTTATGCGTTATGCGTTATGCGTTATGCGTTATGCGTTATGCGTTATGCGTTATGCGTTATGCGTTATGCGTTATGCGTTATGCGTTATGCGTTATGCGTTATGCGTTATGCGTTATGCGTTATGCGTTATGCGTTATGCGTTATGCGTTATGCGTTATGCGTTATGCGTTATGCGTTATGCGTTATGCGTTATGCGTTATGCGTTATGCGTTATGCGTTATGCGTTATGCGTTATGCGTTATGCGTTATGCGTTATGCGTTATGCGTTATGCGTTATGCGTTATGCGTTATGCGTTATGCGTTATGCGTTATGCGTTATGCCTTATGCGTTATGCGTTATGCGTTATGCGTTATGCGTTATGCGTTATGCGTTATGCGTTATGCGTTATGCGTTATGCGTTATGCGTTATGCGTTATGCGTTATGCGTTATGCGTTATGCGTTATGCGTTATGCGTTATGCGTTATGCGTTATGCGTTATGCGTTATGCGTTATGCGTTATGCGTTATGCGTTATGCGTTATGCGTTATGCGTTATGCGTTATGCGTTAAGCGTTATGCGTTATGCGTTATGCGTTATGCGTTATGCGTTATGCGTTATGCGTTATGCGTTATGCGTTATGCGTTATGCGTTATACGTTATGCGATATGCGTTATGCGTTATGTGTTATGCGTTATGCGTTATGCGTTATGCGTTATGCGTTATGCGATATGCGTTATTCGTTATGCGTTATGCGTTATGCGTTATGCGTTATGCGTTATGCGTTATGCGTTATGCGTTATGCGTTATGCGTTATGCGTTATGCGTTATGCGTTATGCGTTATGCGTTATGCGTTATGCGTTATGCGTTATGCGTTATGCGTTATGCGTTATGCGTTATGCGTTATGCGTTATGCGTTATGCGTTATGCGTTATGCGTTATGCGTTATGCGTTATGCGTTATGCGTTATGCGTTATGCGTTATGCGTTATGCGTTATGCGTTATGCGTTATGCGTTATGCGTTATGCGTTATGCGTTATGCGTTATGCGTTATGCGTTATGCGTTATGCGTTATGCGTTATGCGTTATGCGTTATGCGTTATGCGTTATGCGTTATGCGTTATGCGTTATGCGTTATGCGTTATGCGTTATGCGTTATGCGTTATGCGTTATGCGTTATGCGTTATGCGTTATGCGTTATGCGTTATGCGTTATGCGTTATGCGTTATGCGTTATGCGTTATGCGTTATGCGTTATGCGTTATGCGTTATGCGTTATGCGTTATGCGTTATGCGTTATGCGTTATGCGTTATGCGTTATGCTTTATGCGTTATGCGTTATGCGTTATGCGTTATGCGTTATGCGTTATGCGTTATGCGTTATGCGTTATGCGTTATGCGTTATGCGTTATGCGTTATGCGTTATGCGTTATGCGTTATGCCTTATGCCTTATGCGTTATGCGTTATGCGTTATGCGTTATGCGTTATGCGTTATGCGTTATGCGTTATGCGTTATGCGTTATGCGTTATGCGTTATGCGTTATGCGTTATGCGTTATGCGTTATGCGTTATGCGTTATGCGTTATGCGTTATGCGTTATGCGTTATGCGTTATGCGTTATGCGTTATGCGTTATGCGTTAAGCGTTATGCGTTATGCGTTATGCGTTATGCGTTATGCGTTATGCGTTATGCGTTATGCGTTATGCGTTATGCGTTATGCGTTATGCGTTATACGTTATGCGATATGCGTTATGCGTTATGTGTTATGCGTTATGCGTTATGCGTTATGCGTTATGCGTTATGCGTTAAGCGTTATGCGTTATGCGATATGCGTTATTCGTTATGCGTTATGCGTTATGCGTTATGCGTTATGCGTTATGCGTTATGCGTTATGCGTTATGCGTTATGCGTTATGCGTTATGCGTTATGCGTTATGCGTTATGCCTTATGCCTTATGCGTTATGCGTTATGCGTTATGCGTTATGCGTTATGCGTTATGCGTTATGCGTTATGCGTTATGCGTTATGCGTTATGCGTTATGCGTTATGCGTTATGCGTTATGCGTTATGCGTTATGCGTTATGCGTTATGCGTTATGCGTTATGCGTTATGCGTTATGCGTTATGCGTTATGCGTTATGCGTTATGCGTTATGCGTTATGCGTTATGCGTTATGCGTTATGCGTTATGCGTTATGCGTTATGCGTTATGCGTTATGCGTTATGCGTTATGCGTTATGCGTTATGCGTTATGCGTTATGCGTTATGAGTTATGCGTTATGCGTTATGCGTTATGCGTTATGCGTTATGCGTTATGCGTTATGCGTTATGCGTTATGCGTTATGCGTTATGCGTTATGCGTTATGCGTTATGCGTTATGCGTTATGCGTTATGCGTTATACGTTATGCGATATGCGTTATGCGTTATGTGTTATGCGTTATGCGTTATGCGTTATGCGTTATGCGTTATGCGTTAAGCGTTATGCGTTATGCGATATGCGTTATTCGTTATGCGTTATGCGTTATGCGTTATGCGTTATGCGTTATGCGTTATGCGTTATGCGTTATGCGTTATGCGTTATGCGTTATGCGTTATGCGTTATGCGTTATGCCTTATGCCTTATGCGTTATGCGTTATGCGTTATGCGTTATGCGTTATGCGTTATGCGTTATGCGTTATGCGTTATGCGTTATGCGTTATGCGTTATGCGTTATGCGTTATGCGTTATGCGTTATGCGTTATGCGTTATGCGTTATGCGTTATGCGTTATGCGTTATGCGTTATGCGTTATGCGTTATGCGTTATGCGTTATGCGTTATGCGTTATGCGTTATGCGTTATGCGTTATGCGTTATGCGTTATGCGTTATGCGTTATGCGTTATGCGTTATGCGTTATGCGTTATGCGTTATGCGTTATGAGTTATGCGTTATGCGTTATGCGTTATGCGTTATGCGTTATGCGTTATGCGTTATGCGTTATGCGTTATGCGTTATGCGTTATGCGTTATGCGTTATGCCTTATGCCTTATGCGTTATGCGTTATGCGTTATGCGTTATGCGTTATGCGTTATGCGTTATGCGTTATGCGTTATGCGTTATGCGTTATGCGTTATGCGTTATGCGTTATGCGTTATGCGTTATGCGTTATGCGTTATGCGTTATGCGTTATGCGTTATGCGTTATGCGTTATGCGTTATGCGTTATGCGTTATGCGTTAAGCGTTATGCGTTATGCGTTATGCGTTATGCGTTATGCGTTATGCGTTATGCGTTATGCGTTATGCGTTATGCGTTATGCGTTATACGTTATGCGATATGCGTTATGCGTTATGCGTTATGCGTTATGCGTTATGCGTTATGCGTTATGCGTTATGCGATATGCGTTATTCGTTATGCGTTATGCGTTATGCGTTATGCGTTATGCGTTATGCGTTATGCGTTATGCGTTATGCGTTATGCGTTATGCGTTATGCGTTATGCGTTATGCGTTATGCGTTATGCGTTATGCGTTATGCGTTATGCGTTATGCGTTATGCGTTATGCGTTATGCGTTATGCGTTATGCGTTATGCGTTATGCGTTATGCGTTATGCGTTATGCGTTATGCGTTATGCGTTATGCGTTATGCGTTATGCGTTATGCGTTATGCGTTATGCGTTATGCGTTATGCGTTATGCGTTATGCGTTATGCGTTATGCGTTATGCGTTATGCGTTATGCGTTATGCGTTATGCGTTATGCGTTATGCGTTATGCGTTATGCGTTATGCGTTATGCGTTATGCGTTATGCGTTATGCGTTATGCGTTATGCGTTATGCGTTATGCGTTATGCGTTATGCGTTATGCGTTATGCGTTATGCGTTATGCGTTATGCGTTATGCGTTATGCGTTATGCGTTATGCGTTATGCGTTATGCGTTATGCGTTATGCGTTATGCGTTATGCGTTATGCGTTATGCGTTATGCGTTATGCGTTATGCGTTATGCGTTATGCGTTATGCGTTATGCGTTATGCGTTATGCGTTATGCGTTATGCGTTATGCGTTATGCGTTATGCGTTATGCGTTATGCGTTATGCGTTATGCGTTATGCGTTATGCGTTATGCTTTATGCGTTATGCGTTATGCGTTATGCGTTATGCGTTATGCGTTATGCGTTATGCGTTATGCGTTATGCGTTATGCGTTATGCGTTATGCGTTATGCGTTATGCGTTATGCCTTATGCCTTATGCGTTATGCGTTATGCGTTATGCGTTATGCGTTATGCGTTATGCGTTATGCGTTATGCGTTATGCGTTATGCGTTATGCGTTATGCGTTATGCGTTATGCGTTATGCGTTATGCGTTATGCGTTATGCGTTATGCGTTATGCGTTATGCGTTATGCGTTATGCGTTAAGCGTTATGCGTTATGCGTTATGCGTTATGCGTTATGCGTTATGCGTTATGCGTTATGCGTTATGCGTTATGCGTTATGCGTTATACGTTATGCGATATGCGTTATGCGTTATGTGTTATGCGTTATGCGTTATGCGTTATGCGTTATGTGTTATGCGTTAAGCGTTATGCGTTATGCGATATGCGTTATTCGTTATGCGTTATGCGTTATGCGTTATGCGTTATGCGTTATGCGTTATGCGTTATGCGTTATGCGTTATGCGTTATGCGTTATGCGTTATGCGTTATGCGTTATGCCTTATGCCTTATGCGTTATGCGTTATGCGTTATGCGTTATGCGTTATGCGTTATGCGTTATGCGTTATGCGCCATGCGTTATCCGTTATGCGTTATCCGTTATGCGTTACGCGTTATGCGTTATGCGTTATGCGTTATGCGTTATGCGTTATGCGTTATGCGTTATGCGTTATGCCTTATGCGTTATGCGTTATGCGTTATGCGTTATGCGTTATGCGTTATGCGTTATGCGTTATGCGTTATGCGTTATGCGTTATGCGTTATGCGTTATGCGTTATGCGTTATGCGTTATGCGTTATGCGTTATGCGTTATGCGTTATGCGTTATGCGTTATGCGTTATGCGTTATGCGTTATGCGTTATGCGTTATGCGTTATGCGTTATGCGTTATGCGTTATGCGTTATGCGTTATGCGTTATGCGTTATGCGTTATGCGTTATGCGTTATGCGTTATGCGTTATGCGTTATGCGTTATGCGTTATGCGTTATGCGTTATGCGTTATGAGTTATGCGTTATGCGTTATGCGTTATGCGTTATGCGTTATGCGTTATGCGTTATGCGTTATGCGTTATGCGTTATGCGTTATGCGTTATGCGTTATGCGTTATGCGTTATGCGTTATGCGTTACGCGTTACGCGTTATGCGTTATGCGTTATGCGTTAAGCGTTATACGTTATGCGATATGCGTTATGCGTTATGTGTTATGCGTTATGCGTTATGCGTTATGCGTTATGCGTTATGCGTTATGCGTTATGCGTTATGCGTTATGCGTTATGCGTTATGCGTTATGCGTTATGCGTTATGCGTTATGCGTTATGCGTTATGAGTTATGCGTTATGCGTTATGCGTTATGCGTTATGCGTTATGCGTTATGCGTTATGCGTTATGCGTTATGCGTTATGCGTTATGCGTTATGCGTTATGCGTTATGCGTTATGCGTTATGCGTTATGCGTTACGCGTTACGCGTTATGCGTTATGCGTTATGCGTTATGCGTTATGCGTTATGCGTTATGTGTTATGCGTTATGCGTTAAGCGTTATACGTTATGCGTTATGCGTTATGTGTTATGCGTTATGCGTTATGTGTTATGCGTTGTGCTTTACGGGTTATGCGATATGCGTTATGCGTTATGACTTTTTCATTGAACGTTATGCGTTATGCGATATGCGTTATGCGTTATGCGTTATGCGTTATGCGTTATGCGTTATGCGTTATGCGTTATGCGTTATGCGTTATGCGTTATGCGTTATGCGTTATGCGTTATGCGTTATGCGTTATGCGTTATGCGTTATGCGTTATGCGTTATGCGTTATGCGTTATGCGTTATGCGTTATGCGTTATGCGTTATGCGTTATGCCTTATGCGTTATGCGTTATGCGTTATGCGTTATGCGTTATGCGCCATGCGTTATCCGTTATGCGTTATCCGTTATGCGTTACGCGTTATGCGTTATGCGTTATGCGTTATGCGTTAAGCGTTATACGTTATGCGATATGCGTTATGCGTTATGTGTTATGCGTTATGCGTTATGCGTTATGCGTTATGCGTTATGCGTTATGCGTTATGCGTAATGCGTTATGCGTTATGCGTTATGCGTTATGCGTTATGCGTTATGCGTTATGCGTTATGCGTTATGCGTTATGCGTCATGCGTTATGCGTTATGCGTTCTGCGTTATGCGTCATGCGTTATGCGTTATGCGTTCTGCGTTATGCGTTATGCGTTATGCGTTATGCGTTATGCGTTATGCGTTATGCGTTATGCGTTATGCGTTATGCGTTATGCGTTATGCGTTATGCGTTATGCGTTATGCGTTATGCGTTATGCCTTATGCGTTATGCGTTATGCGTTATGCGTTATGCGTTATGCGTTATGCGTTATGCGTTATGCGTTATGCGTTATGCGTTATGCGTTATGCGTTATGCGTTATGCGTTATGCGTTATGCGTTATGCGTTATGCGTTATGCGTTATGCGTTATGCTTTATGCGTTATGCGTTATGCGTTATGCGTTATGCGTTATGCGTTATGCGTTATGCGTTATGCGTTATGCGTTATGCGTTATGCGTTATGCGTTATGCGTTATGCGTTATGCGTTATGCGTTATGCGTTATGCGTTATGCGTTATGCGTTATGCGTTATGCGTTATGCGTTATGCGTTATGCGTTATGCGTTATGCGTTATGCCTTATGCCTTATGCGTTATGCGTTATGCGTTATGCGTTATGCGTTATGCGTTATGCGTTATGCGTTATGCGTTATGCGTTATGCGTTATGCGTTATGCGCCATGCGTTATCCGTTATGCGTTATCCGTTATGCGTTACGCGTTATGCGTTATGCGTTATGCGTTATGCGTTATGCGTTAAGCGTTATACGTTATGCGATATGCGTTATGCGTTATGTGTTATGCGTTATGCGTTATGCGTTATGCGTTATGTGTTATGCGTTATGCGTTATGCGTTATGCGTTATGCGTTATGCGTTAAGCGTTATGCGTTGTGCGATATGCGTTATTCGTTATGCGTTATGCGTCATGCGTTATGCGTTATGCGTTCTGCGTTATGCGTCATGCGTTATGCGTTATGCGTTCTGCGTTATGCGTTATGCGTTATGCGTTATGCGTTATGCGTTATGCGTTATGCGTTATGCGTTATGCGTTATGCGTTATGCGTTATGCGTTATGCGTTATGCGTTATGCGTTATGCGTTATGCGTTATGCGTTATGCGTTATGCGTTATGCGTTATGCGTTATGCGTTATGCGTAATGCGTTGTGCGTTATGCGTTATGCGTTATGCGTTATGCGTTATGCGTTATGCGTTATGCGTTATGCGTTATGCGTTATGCGTTATGCGTTATGCGTTATGCGTTATGCGTTATGCGTTATGCGTTATGCGTTATGCGTTATGCGTTATGCGTTATGCGTTATGCGTTATGCGTTATGCGTTATGCGCCATGCGTTATGCGTTATGCGTTATGCGTTATGCGTTATGCGTTATGCGTTATGCCTTATGCGTTATGCGTTATGCGTTATGCGTTATGCGTTATGCGTTATGCGTTATGCGTTATGCGTTATGCGTTATGCGTTATGCGTTATGCGTTATGCGTTATGCGTTATGCGTTATGCGTTATGCGTTATGCGTTATGCGTTATGCGTTATGCGTTATGCGTTATGCGTTATGCGTTATGCCTTATGCGTTATGCGTTATGCGTTATGCGTTATGCGTTATGCGTTATGCGCCATGCGTTATCCGTTATGCGTTATCCGTTATGCGTTACGCGTTATGCGTTATGCGTTATGCGTTATGCGTTAAGCGTTATACGTTATGCGATATGCGTTATGCGTTATGTGTTATGCGTTATGCGTTATGCGTTATGCGTTATGCGTTATGCGTTATGCGTTATGCGTAATGCGTTATGCGTTATGCGTTATGCGTTATGCGTTATGCGTTATGCGTTATGCGTTATGCGTTATGCGTTATGCGTCATGCGTTATGCGTTATGCGTTCTGCGTTATGCGTCATGCGTTATGCGTTATGCGTTCTGCGTTATGCGTTATGCGTTATGCGTTATGCGTTATGCGTTATGCGTTATGCGTTATGCGTTATGCGTTATGCGTTATGCGTTATGCGTTATGCGTTATGCGTTATGCGTTATGCGTTATGCCTTATGCGTTATGCGTTATGCGTTATGCGTTATGCGTTATGCGTTATGCGTTATGCGTTATGCGTTATGCGTTATGCGTTATGCGTTATGCGTTATGCGTTATGCGTTATGCGTTATGCGTTATGCGTTATGCGTTATGCGTTATGCTTTATGCGTTATGCGTTATGCGTTATGCGTTATGCGTTATGCGTTATGCGTTATGCGTTATGCGTTATGCGTTATGCGTTATGCGTTATGCGTTATGCGTTATGCGTTATGCGTTATGCGTTATGCGTTATGCGTTATGCGTTATGCGTTATGCGTTATGCGTTATGCGTTATGCGTTATGCGTTATGCGTTATGCGTTATGCGTTATGCGTTATGCGTTATGCGTTATGCCTTATGCCTTATGCGTTATGCGTTATGCGTTATGCGTTATGCGTTATGCGTTATGCGTTATGCGTTATGCGTTATGCGTTATGCGTTATGCGTTATGCGTTATGCGTTATGCGCCATGCGTTATCCGTTATGCGTTATCCGTTATGCGTTACGCGTTATGCGTTATGCGTTATGCGTTATGCGTTATGCGTTAAGCGTTATACGTTATGCGATATGCGTTATGCGTTATGTGTTATGCGTTATGCGTTATGCGTTATGCGTTATGTGTTATGCGTTATGCGTTATGCGTTATGCGTTATGCGTTATGCGTTAAGCGTTATGCGTTGTGCGATATGCGTTATTCGTTATGCGTTATGCGTCATGCGTTATGCGTTATGCGTTCTGCGTTATGCGTCATGCGTTATGCGTTATGCGTTCTGCGTTATGCGTTATGCGTTATGCGTTATGCGTTATGCGTTATGCGTTATGCGTTATGCGTTATGCGTTATGCGTTATGCGTTATGCGTTATGCGTTATGCGTTATGCGTTATGCGTTATGCGTTATGCGTTATGCGTTATGCCTTATGCGTTATGCGTTATGCGTTATGCGTTATGCGTTATGCGCCATGCGTTATCCGTTATGCGTTATCCGTTATGCGTTACGCGTTATGCGTTATGCGTTATGCGTTATGCGTTATGCGTTAAGCGTTATACGTTATGCGATATACGTTATGCGTTATGTGTTATGCGTTATGCGTTATGCGTTATGCGTTATGCGTTATGCGTTATGCGTTATGCGTAATGCGTTGTGCGTTATGCGTTATGCGTTATGCGTTATGCGTTATGCGTTATGCGTTATGCGTTATGCGTTATGCGTTATGCGTTATGCGTTATGCGTTATGCGTTATGCGTTATGCGTTATGCGTTATGCGTTATGCGTTATGCGTTATGCGTTATGCGTTATGCGTTATGCGTTATGCGTTATGCGTTATGCGTTATGCGTTATGCGTTATGCGTTATGCGTTATGCGTTATGCGTTATGCGTTATGCGTTACGCGTTACGCGTTACGCGTTACGCGTTACGCGTTATGCGTTATGCGTTATGCTTTATGCGTTATGCGTTATGCGTTATGCGTTATGCGTTATGCGTTATGCGTTATGCGTTATGCGTTATGCGTTATGCGTTATGCGTTATGCGTTATGCGTTATGCGTTATGCGTTATGCGTTATGCGTTATGCGTTATGCGTTATGCGTTATGCGTTATGCGTTATGCGTTATGCGTTATGCGTTATGCGTTATGCGTTATGCGTTATGCCTTATGCCTTATGCGTTATGCGTTATGCGTTATGCGTTATGCGTTATGCGTTATGCGTTATGCGTTATGCGCCATGCGTTATCCGTTATGCGTTATCCGTTATGCGTTACGCGTTATGCGTTATGCGTTATGCGTTATGCGTTATGCGTTATGCGTTAAGCGTTATACGTTATGCGATATGCGTTATGCGTTATGTGTTATGCGTTATGCGTTATGCGTTATGCGTTATGCGTTATGTGTTATGCGTTATGCGTTATGCGTTATGCGTTATGCGTTATGCGTTAAGCGTTATGCGTTATGCGATATGCGTTATTCGTTATGCGTTATGCGTTATGCGTCATGCGTTATGCGTTATGCGTTCTGCGTTATGCGTCATGCGTTATGCGTTATGCGTTCTGCGTTATGCGTTATGCGTTATGCGTTATGCGTTATGCGTTATGCGTTATGCGTTATGCGTTATGCGTTATGCGCCATGCGTTATCCGTTATGCGTTATCCGTTATGCGTTACGCGTTATGCGTTATGCGTTATGCGTTATGCGTTAAGCGTTATACGTTATGCGATATGCGTTATGCGTTATGTGTTATGCGTTATGCGTTATGCGTTATGCGTTATGCGTTATGCGTTATGCGTTATGCGTTATGCGTTATGCGTTATGCGTTATGCGTTATGCGTTATGCGTTATGCGTTATGCGTTATGCGTTATGCGTCATGCGTTATGCGTTATGCGTTCTGCGTTATGCGTCATGCGTTATGCGTTATGCGTTCTGCGTTATGCGTTATGCGTTATGCGTTATGCGTTATGCGTTATGCGTTATGCGTTATGCGTTATGCGTTATGCGTTATGCGTTATGCGTTATGCGTTATGCGTTATGCGTTATGCGTTATGCGTTATGCCTTATGCGTTATGCGTTATGCGTTATGCGTTATGCGTTATGCGTTATGCGTTATGCGTTATGCGTTATGCGTTATGCGTTATGCGTTATGCGTTATGCGTTATGCGTTATGCGTTATGCGTTATGCTTTATGCGTTATGCGTTATGCGTTATGCGTTATGCGTTATGCGTTATGCGTTATGCGTTATGCGTTATGCGTTATGCGTTATGCGTTATGCGTTATGCGTTATGCGTTATGCGTTATGCGTTATGCGTTATGCGTTATGCGTTATGCGTTATGCGTTATGCGTTATGCGTTATGCGTTATGCGTTATGCCTTATGCCTTATGCGTTATGCGTTATGCGTTATGCGTTATGCGTTATGCGTTATGCGTTATGCGTTATGCGTTATGCGTTATGCGTTATGCGTTATGCGTTATGCGTTATGCGTTATGCGTTATGCGTTATGCGTTATGCGTTATGCGTTATGCGTTATGCGTTATGCCTTATGCCTTATGCGTTATGCGTTATGCGTTATGCGTTATGCGTTATGCGTTATGCGTTATGCCTTATGCGTTATGCGTTATGCGTTATGCGTTATGCGTTATGCGTTATGCGTTATGCGTTATGCGTTATGCGCCATGCGTTATCCGTTATGCGTTATCCGTTATGCGTTACGCGTTATGCGTTATGCGTTATGCGTTATGCGTTATGCGTTATGCGTTAAGCGTTATACGTTATGCGATATGCGTTATGCGTTATGTGTTATGCGTTATGCGTTATGCGTTATGCGTTATGCGTTATGCGTTCTGCGTTATGCGTCATGCGTTATGCGTTATGCGTTCTGCGTTATGCGTCATGCGTTATGCGTTATGCGTTCTGCGTTATGCGTTATGCGTTATGCGTTATGCGTTATGCGTTATGCGTTATGCGTTATGCGTTATGCGTTATGCGTTATGCGTTATGCGTTATGCGTTATGCGTTATGCGTTATGCGTTATGCGTTATGCGTTATGCGTTATGCGTTATGCGTTATGCGTTATGCGTTATGCGTTATGCGTTATGCGTTATGCGTTATGCGTTATGCGTTATGCGTTATGCGTTATGCGTTATGCGTTATGCGATATGCGTTATGCGTTATGCGTTATGCGTTATGCGTTATGCGTTATGCGTTATGCGTTATGCGTTATGCGTTATGCGTTATGCGTTATGCGTTATGCGTTATGCGTTATGCGTTATGCGTTATGCGTTATGCGTTATGCGTTATGCGTTATGCGTTATGCGTTATGCGTTATGCGTTATGCGTTATGCGTTATGCGTTATGCGTTATGCGTTATGCGTTATGCGTTATGCGTTATGCGTTATGCGTTATGCGTTATGCGTTATGCGTTATGCGTTATGCGTTATGCGTTATGCGTTATGCGTTATGCGTTATGCGTTATGCGTTATGCGTTATGCGTTATGCGTTATGCGTTATGCGTTATGCGTTATGCGTTATGCGTTATGCGTTATGCGTTATGCGTTATGCGTTATGCGTTATGCGTTATGCGTTATGCGTTATGCGTTATGCGTTATGCGTTATGCGTTATGCGTTATGCGTTATGCGTTATGCGTTATGCGTTATGCGTTATGCGTTATGCGTTATGCGTTATGCGTTATGCGTTATGCGTTACGCGTTATGCGTTATGCGTTACGCGTTATGCGTTACGCGTTACGCGTTATGCGTTATGCGTTATGCGTTATGCGTTATGCGTTATGCGTTATGCGTTATGGGTTATGCGTTATGCGTTAAGCGTTATACGTTATGCGTTATGCGTTATGTGTTATGCGTTATGCGTTATGTGTTATGCGTTGTGCTTTACGGGTTATGCGATATGCGTTATGCGTTATGACTTTTTCATTGAACGTTATGCGTTATGCGATATGCGTTATGCGTTATGCGTTATGCGTTATGCGTTATGCGTTATGCGTTATGCGTTATGCGTTATGCGTTATGCGTTATGCGTTATGCGTTATGCGTTATGCGTTATGCGTTATGCGTTATGCGTTATGCGTTATGCGTTATTGCGTTATGCGTTATGCGTTATGCGTTATGCGTTATGCCTTATGCGTTATGCGTTATGCGTTATGCGTTATGCGTTATGCGCCATGCGTTATCCGTTATGCGTTATCCGTTATGCGTTACGCGTTATGCGTTATGCGTTATGCGTTATGCGTTAAGCGTTATACGTTATGCGATATACGTTATGCGTTATGTGTTATGCGTTATGCGTTATGCGTTATGCGTTATGCGTTATGCGTTATGCGTAATGCGTTATGCGTTATGCGTTATGCGTTATGCGTTATGCGTTATGCGTTATGCGTTATGCGTTATGCGTTATGCGTTATGCGTTATGCGTTATGCGTTATGCGTTATGCGTTATGCGTTATGCGTTATGCGTTATGCGTTATGCGTTATGCGTTATGCGTTATGCGTTATGCGTTATGCGTTATGCGTTATGCGTTATGCGTTATGCGTTATGCGTTATGCGTTATGCGTTATGCGTTATGCGTTATGCGTTATGCGTTATGCGTTATGCGTTATGCGTTATGCGTTATGCGTTATGCGTTATGCGTTATGCGTTATGCGTTATGCGTTATGCGTTATGCGTTATGCGTTATGCGTTACGCGTTACGCGTTACGCGTTACGCGTTATGCGTTATGCGTTATGCTTTATGCGTTATGCGTTATGCGTTATGCGTTATGCGTTATGCGTTATGCGTTATGCGTTATGCGTTATGCGTTATGCGTTATGCGTTATGCGTTATGCGTTATGCGTTATGCGTTATGCGTTATGCGTTATGCGTTATGCGTTATGCGTTATGCGTTATGCGTTATGCGTTATGCGTTATGCGTTATGCCTTATGCCTTATGCGTTATGCGTTATGCGTTATGCGTTATGCGTTATGCGTTATGCGTTATGCGTTATGCGTTATGCGTTATGCGTTATGCGTTATGCGCCATGCGTTATCCGTTATGCGTTATCCGTTATGCGTTACGCGTTATGCGTTATGCGTTATGCGTTATGCGTTATGCGTTAAGCGTTATACGTTATGCGATATGCGTTATGCGTTATGTGTTATGCGTTATGCGTTATGCGTTATGCGTTATGCGTTATGTGTTATGCGTTATGCGTTATGCGTTATGCGTTATGCGTTAAGCGTTATGCGTTATGCGATATGCGTTATTCGTTATGCGTTATGCGTTATGCGTCATGCGTTATGCGTTATGCGTTATGCGTCATGCGTTATGCGTTATGCGTTCTGCGTTATGCGTTATGCGTTATGCGTTATGCGTTATGCGTTATGCGTTATGCGTTATGCGTTATGCGTTATGCGTTATGCGTTATGCGTTATGCGTTATGCGTTATGCGTTATGCCTTATGCCTTATGCGTTATGCGTTATGCGTTATGCGTTATGCGTTATGCGTTATGCGTTATGCGTTATGCGCCATGCGTTATCCGTTATGCGTTATCCGTTATGCGTTACGCGTTATGCGTTATGCGTTATGCGTTATGCGTTATGCGTTATGCGTTATGCGTTATGCGTTATGCGTTATGCCTTATGCCTTATGCGTTATGCGTTATGCGTTATGCGTTATGCGTTATGCGTTATGCGTTATGCGTTATGCGTTATGCGCCATGCGTTATCCGTTATGCGTTATCCGTTATGCGTTACGCGTTATGCGTTATGCGTTATGCGTTATGCGTTATGCGTTAAGCGTTATACGTTATGCGATATGCGTTATGCGTTATGTGTTATGCGTTATGCGTTATGCGTTATGCGTTATGCGTTATGTGTTATGCGTTATGCGTTATGCGTTATGCGTTATGCGTTATGCGTTAAGCGTTATGCGTTATGCGATATGCGTTATTCGTTATGCGTTATGCGTTATGCGTCATGCGTTATGCGTTATGCGTTCTGCGTTATGCGTCATGCGTTATGCGTTATGCGTTCTGCGTTATGCGTTATGCGTTATGCGTTATGCGTTATGCGTTATGCGTTATGCGTTATGCGTTATGCGTTATGCGCCATGCGTTATCCGTTATGCGTTATCCGTTATGCGTTACGCGTTATGCGTTATGCGTTATGCGTTATGCGTTAAGCGTTATACGTTATGCGATATGCGTTATGCGTTATGTGTTATGCGTTATGCGTTATGCGTTATGCGTTATGCGTTATGCGTTATGCGTTATGCGTTATGCGTTATGCGTTATGCGTTATGCGTTATGCGTTATGCGTTATGCGTTATGCGTTATGCGTTATGCGTTATGCGTTATGCGTTATGCGTCATGCGTTATGCGTTATGCGTTCTGCGTTATGCGTCATGCGTTATGCGTTATGCGTTCTGCGTTATGCGTTATGCGTTATGCGTTATGCGTTATGCGTTATGCGTTATGCGTTATGCGTTATGCGTTATGCGTTATGCGTTATGCGTTATGCGTTATGCGTTATGCGTTATGCGTTATGCCTTATGCGTTATGCGTTATGCGTTATGCGTTATGCGTTATGCGTTATGCGTTATGCGTTATGCGTTATGCGTTATGCGTTATGCGTTATGCGTTATGCGTTATGCGTTATGCGTTATGCGTTATGCTTTATGCGTTATGCGTTATGCGTTATGCGTTATGCGTTATGCGTTATGCGTTATGCGTTATGCGTTATGCGTTATGCGTTATGCGTTATGCGTTATGCGTTATGCGTTATGCGTTATGCGTTATGCGTTATGCGTTATGCGTTATGCGTTATGCGTTATGCGTTATGCGTTATGCGTTATGCCTTATGCCTTATGCGTTATGCGTTATGCGTTATGCGTTATGCGTTATGCGTTATGCGTTATGCGTTATGCGTTATGCGTTATGCGTTATGCGTTATGCGTTATGCGTTATGCGTTATGCGTTATGCGTTATGCGTTATGCGTTATGCGTTATGCCTTATGCCTTATGCGTTATGCGTTATGCGTTATGCGTTATGCGTTATGCGTTATGCGTTATGCCTTATGCGTTATGCGTTATGCGTTATGCGTTATGCGTTATGCGTTATGCGTTATGCGTTATGCGTTATGCGCCATGCGTTATCCGTTATGCGTTATCCGTTATGCGTTACGCGTTATGCGTTATGCGTTATGCGTTATGCGTTATGCGTTATGCGTTAAGCGTTATACGTTATGCGATATGCGTTATGCGTTATGTGTTATGCGTTATGCGTTATGCGTTATGCGTTATGCGTTATGCGTTCTGCGTTATGCGTCATGCGTTATGCGTTATGCGTTCTGCGTTATGCGTCATGCGTTATGCGTTATGCGTTCTGCGTTATGCGTTATGCGTTATGCGTTATGCGTTATGCGTTATGCGTTATGCGTTATGCGTTATGCGTTATGCGTTATGCGTTATGCGTTATGCGTTATGCGTTATGCGTTATGCGTTATGCGTTATGCGTTATGCGTTATGCGTTATGCGTTATGCGTTATGCGTTATGCGTTATGCGTTATGCGTTATGCGTTATGCGTTATGCGTTATGCGTTATGCGTTATGCGTTATGCGTTATGCGTTATGCGTTATGCGTTATGCGTTATGCGATATGCGTTATGCGTTATGCGTTATGCGTTATGCGTTATGCGTTATGCGTTATGCGTTATGCGTTATGCGTTATGCGTTATGCGTTATGCGTTATGCGTTATGCGTTATGCGTTATGCGTTATGCGTTATGCGTTATGCGTTATGCGTTATGCGTTATGCGTTATGCGTTATGCGTTATGCGTTATGCGTTATGCGTTATGCGTTATGCGTTATGCGTTATGCGTTATGCGTTATGCGTTATGCGTTATGCGTTATGCGTTATGCGTTATGCGTTATGCGTTATGCGTTATGCGTTATGCGTTATGCGTTATGCGTTATGCGTTATGCGTTATGCGTTATGCGTTATGCGTTATGCGTTATGCGTTATGCGTTATGCGTTATGCGTTATGCGTTATGCGTTATGCGTTATGCGTTATGCGTTATGCGTTATGCGTTATGCGTTATGCGTTATGCGTTATGCGTTATGCGTTATGCGTTATGCGTTATGCGTTATGCGTTATGCGTTATGCGTTATGCGTTATGCGTTACGCGTTATGCGTTACGCGTTATGCGTTATGCGTTACGCGTTATGCGTTACGCGTTACGCGTTATGCGTTATGCGTTATGCGTTATGCGTTATGCGTTATGCGTTATGCGTTATGGGTTATGCGTTATGCGTTAAGCGTTATACGTTATGCGTTATGCGTTATGTGTTATGCGTTATGCGTTATGTGTTATGCGTTGTGCTTTACGGGTTATGCGATATGCGTTATGCGTTATGACTTTTTCATTGAACGTTATGCGTTATGCGATATGCGTTATGCGTTATGCGTTATGCGTTATGCGTTATGCGTTATGCGTTATGCGTTATGCGTTATGCGTTATGCGTTATGCGTTATGCGTTATGCGTTATGCGTTATGCGTTATGCGTTATGCGTTATGCGTTATGCGTTATGCGCCATGCGTTATCCGTTATGCGTTATCCGTTATGCGTTACGCGTTATGCGTTATGCGTTATGCGTTATGCGTTAAGCGTTATACGTTATGCGATATACGTTATGCGTTATGTGTTATGCGTTATGCGTTATGCGTTATGCGTTATGCGTTATGCGTTATGCGTAATGCGTTATGCGTTATGCGTTATGCGTTATGCGTTATGCGTTATGCGTTATGCGTTATGCGTTATGCGTTATGCGTTATGCGTTATGCGTTATGCGTTATGCGTTATGCGTTATGCGTTATGCGTTATGCGTTATGCGTTATGCGTTATGCGTTACGCGTTACGCGTTACGCGTTACGCGTTATGCGTTATGCGTTATGCTTTATGCGTTATGCGTTATGCGTTATGCGTTATGCGTTATGCGTTATGCGTTATGCGTTATGCGTTATGCGTTATGCGTTATGCGTTATGCGTTATGCGTTATGCGTTATGCGTTATGCGTTATGCGTTATGCGTTATGCGTTATGCGTTATGCGTTATGCGTTATGCGTTATGCGTTATGCCTTATGCCTTATGCGTTATGCGTTATGCGTTATGCGTTATGCGTTATGCGTTATGCGTTATGCGTTATGCGTTATGCGTTATGCGTTATGCGTTATGCGCCATGCGTTATCCGTTATGCGTTATCCGTTATGCGTTACGCGTTATGCGTTATGCGTTATGCGTTATGCGTTATGCGTTAAGCGTTATACGTTATGCGATATGCGTTATGCGTTATGTGTTATGCGTTATGCGTTATGCGTTATGCGTTATGCGTTATGTGTTATGCGTTATGCGTTATGCGTTATGCGTTATGCGTTAAGCGTTATGCGTTATGCGATATGCGTTATTCGTTATGCGTTATGCGTTATGCGTCATGCGTTATGCGTTATGCGTTATGCGTCATGCGTTATGCGTTATGCGTTCTGCGTTATGCGTTATGCGTTATGCGTTATGCGTTATGCGTTATGCGTTATGCGTTATGCGTTATGCGTTATGCGTTATGCGTTATGCGTTATGCGTTATGCCTTATGCCTTATGCGTTATGCGTTATGCGTTATGCGTTATGCGTTATGCGTTATGCGTTATGCGTTATGCGTTATGCGTTATGCGCCATGCGTTATCCGTTATGCGTTATCCGTTATGCGTTACGCGTTATGCGTTATGCGTTATGCGTTATGCGTTATGCGTTATGCGTTATGCGTTATGCGTTATGCGTTATGCGTTATGCGTTATGCGTTATGCGTTATGCGTTATGCGTTATGCGTTATGCGTTATGCGTTATGCGTTATGCGTTATGCGTTATGCGTTATGCGTTATGCGTTATGCGTTATGCGTTATGCGTTATGCGTTATGCGTTATGCGTTATGCGTTATGCGTTATGCGTTATGCGTTATGCGTTATGCGTTATGCGTTATGCGTTATGCGTTATGCGTTATGCGTTATGCGTTATGCGTTATGCGTTATGCGTTATGCGTTACGCGTTATGCGTTATGCGTTATGCGTTATGCGTTATGCGTTATGCGTTATGCGTTATGCGTTACGCGTTACGCGTTATGCGTTATGCGTTATGCGTTATGCGTTATGCTTTATGCGTTATGTGTTATGCGTTATGCGTTAAGCGTTATACGTTATGCGTTATGCGTTATGTGTTATGCGTTATGCGTTATGTGTTATGCGTTGTGCTTTACGGGTTATGCGATATGCGTTATGCGTTATGACTTTTTCATTGAACGTTATGCGTTATGCGATATGCGTTATGCGTTATGCGTTATGCGTTATGCGTTATGCGTTATGCGTTATGCGTTATGCGTTATGCGTTATGCGTTATGCGTTATGCGTTATGCGTTATGCGTTATGCGTTATGCGTTATGCGTTATGCGTTATGCGTTATGCGTTATGCGTTATGCGTTATGCGTTATGCGTTATGCCTTATGCGTTATGCGTTATGCGTTATGCGTTATGCGTTATGCGTTATGCGTTATGCGCCATGCGTTATCCGTTATGCGTTATCCGTTATGCGTTACGCGTTATGCGTTATGCGTTATGCGTTATGCGTTAAGCGTTATACGTTATGCGATATGCGTTATGCGTTATGTGTTATGCGTTATGCGTTATGCGTTATGCGTTATGCGTTATGCGTTATGCGTTATGCGTAATGCGTTATGCGTTATGCGTTATGCGTTATGCGTTATGCGTTATGCGTTATGCGTTATGCGTTATGCGTTATGCGTTATGCGTTATGCGTTATGCGTTATGCGTTATGCGTTATGCGTTATGCGTTATGCGTTATGCGTTATGCGTTATGCGTTATGCGTTATGCGTTATGCGTTATGCGTTATGCGTTATGCGTTATGCGTTATGCGTTATGCGTTATGCGTTATGCGTTACGCGTTACGCGTTACGCGTTACGCGTTATGCGTTATGCGTTATGCTTTATGCGTTATGCGTTATGCGTTATGCGTTATGCGTTATGCGTTATGCGTTATGCGTTATGCGTTATGCGTTATGCGTTATGCGTTATGCGTTATGCGTTATGCGTTATGCGTTATGCGTTATGCGTTATGCGTTATGCGTTATGCGTTATGCGTTATGCGTTATGCGTTATGCGTTATGCGTTATGCGTTATGCGTTATGCGTTATGCGTTATGCGTTATGCCTTATGCCTTATGCGTTATGCGTTATGCGTTATGCGTTATGCGTTATGCGTTATGCGTTATGCGTTATGCGTTATGCGTTATGCGCCATGCGTTATCCGTTATGCGTTATCCGTTATGCGTTACGCGTTATGCGTTATGCGTTATGCGTTATGCGTTATGCGTTAAGCGTTATACGTTATGCGATATGCGTTATGCGTTATGTGTTATGCGTTATGCGTTATGCGTTATGCGTTATGCGTTATGTGTTATGCGTTATGCGTTATGCGTTATGCGTTATGCGTTAAGCGTTATGCGTTATGCGATATGCGTTATTCGTTATGCGTTATGCGTTATGCGTTATGCGTTATGCGTTATGCGTTATGCGTCATGCGTTATGCGTTATGCGTTATGCGTTATGCGTTATGCGTTATGCGTTATGCGTTATGCGTTATGCGTTATGCGTTATGCGTTATGCGTTATGCGTTATGCGTTATGCGTTATGCGTTATGCGTTATGCGTTATGCGTTATGCGTTATGCGTTATGCGTTATGCGTTATGCGTTATGCGTTATGCGTTATGCGTTATGCGTTATGCGTTATGCGTTATGCGTTATGCGTTATGCGTTATGCGTTATGCGTTATGCGTTATGCGTTATGCGTTATGCGTTATGCGTTATGCGTTATGCGTTATGCGTTATGCGTTATGCGTTATGCGTTATGCGTTATGCGTTACGCGTTACGCGTTATGCGTTATGCGTTATGCGTTATGCGTTATGCGTTATGCGTTATGCGTTATGCGTTACGCGTTACGCGTTATGCGTTATGCGTTATGCGTTATGCGTTATGCGTTATGCGTTATGTGTTATGCGTTATGCGTTAAGCGTTATACGTTATGCGTTATGCGTTATGTGTTATGCGTTATGCGTTATGTGTTATGCGTTGTGCTTTACGGGTTATGCGATATGCGTTATGCGTTATGACTTTTTCATTGAACGTTATGCGTTATGCGATATGCGTTATGCGTTATGCGTTATGCGTTATGCGTTATGCGTTATGCGTTATGCGTTATGCGTTATGCGTTATGCGTTATGCGTTATGCGTTATGCGTTATGCGTTATGCGTTATGCGTTATGCGTTATGCGTTATGCGTTATGCGTTATGCGTTATGCGTTATGCGTTATGCGTTATGCGTTATGCGTTATGCGTTATGCGTTATGCGTGATGCGTTATGCGTTATGCCTTATGCGTTATGCGTTATGCGTTATGCGTTATGCGTTATGCTTTATGCGTTATGCGCCATGCGTTATCCGTTATGCGTTATCCGTTATGCGTTACGCGTTATGCGTTATGCGTTATGCGTTATGCGTTAAGCGTTATACGTTATGCGATATGCGTTATGCGTTATGTGTTATGCGTTATGCGTTATGCGTTATGCGTTATGCGTTATGCGTTATGCGTTATGCGTTATGCGTTATGCGTAATGCGTTATGCGTTATGCGTTATGCGTTATGCGTTATGCGTTATGCGTTATGCGTTATGCGTTATGCGTTATGCGTTATGCGTTATGCGTTATGCGTTATGCGTTATGCGTTATGTGTTATGCGTTATGCGTTATGTGTTATGCGTTGTGCTTTACGGGTTATGCGATATGCGTTATGCGTTATGACTTTTTCATTGCACGTTATGCGTTATGCGATATGCGTTATGCGTTATGCGTTATGCGTTATGCGTTATGCGTTATGCGTTATGCGTTATGCGTTATGCGTTATGCGTTATGCGTTATGCGTTATGCGTTATGCGTTATGCGTTATGCGTTATGCGTTATGCGTTATGCGTTATGCGTTATGCGTTATGCGTTATGCGTTATGCGTTACGCGTTATGCGTTACGCGTTACGCGTTATGCGTTATGCGTTATGCGTTATGCGTTATGCGTTATGCGTTATGCGTTATGCGTTATGCGTTATGCGTTATGCGTTATGCGTTATGCGTTATGCGTTATGCGTTACGCGTTATGCGTTACGCGTTATGCGTTATGCGTTATGCGTTATGCGTTATGCGTTATGCGTTATGCGTTATGCGTTATGCGTTATGCGTTATGCGTTATGCGTTATGCGTTATGCGTTATGCGTTATGCGTTATGCGTTACGCGTTATGCGTTACGCGTTATGCGTTATGCGTTATGCGTTATGCGTTATGCGTTATTCGTTATGCGTTATGCGTTATGCGTTATGCGTTATGCGTTATGCGTTATGCGTTATGCGATATGCGTTATGCGTTATGCGTTATGCGTTATGCGTTATGCGTTACGCGTTATGCGTTACGCGTTATGCGTTATGCGTTATGCGTTATGCGTTATGCGTTATGCGTTATTCGTTATGCGTTATGCGTTATGCGTTATGCGTTATGCGTTATGCGTTATGCGTTATGCGTTATGCGATGTGCGTTATGCGTTATGCGTTATGCGTTATGCGTTATGCGTTATGCGTTATGCGTTATGCGTTATGCGTTATGCGTTAAGCATTATGACTTTTTCATTGAGCGTTATGCGTTATGACTTTTCCATTGAGCGTTATGCGTTATTCGTTATGGGTTATGCGTTATGCGTTATGGGTTATGCGTTATGCGTTATGCGTTATGCGTTATGCGTTATGCATTATGCGTTATGCGTTATGCGTTATGCGTTATGCGTTATGCGTTAAGCGTTATGCGTTATGCGTTATGCATTATGCGTTATCCGTTATGCGTTATGCGTTATGCGTAATGCGTTATGAGTAATGTGTCATGCGTTATGCGTTATGCGTTATGCGTTATGCGTTATGCGTTATGCGTTATGCGTTATGCGTTATGCGTTATGCGTTATGCGTTAAGCGTTATGCGTTATGCGTTACGCGTTACGCGTTATGCGTTATGCGTTATGCGTTATGCGTTATGCGTTATGCGTTATGCGTTATGCGTTATGCGTTATGTGTTATGCGTTATGCGTTAAGCGTTATACGTTATGCGTTATGCGTTATGTGTTATGCGTTATGCGTCATGTGTTATGCGTTGTGCTTTACGGGTTATGCGATATGCGTTATGCTTTATGACTTTTTCATTGAACGTTATGCGTTATGCGATATGCGTTATGCGTTATGCGTTATGCGTTATGCGTTATGCGTTATGCGTTATGCGTTATGCGTTATGCGTTATGCGTTATGCGTTATGCGTTATGCGTTATGCGTTATGCGTTATGCGTTATGCGTTATGCGTTATGCGTTATGCGTTATGCGTTATGCGTTATGCGTTATGCGTTATGCGTTATGCGTTATGCGTTATGCGTTATGCGTTATGCGTTATGCGTTATGCGTTATGCGTTATGCGTTATGCGTTATGCGTTATGCGTTATGCGATATGCGTCATGCGTTAAGCGTTATGCGTTATGCATTATGCGTTATCCGTTATGCGTTATGCGTTATGCGTAATGCGTTATGAGTAATGTGTCATGCGTTATGCGTTATGCGTTATGCGTTATGCGTTATGCGTTACGCGTTATGCGTTACGCGTTATGCGTTATGCGTTATGCGTTATGCGTTATGCGTTATGCGTTATGCGTTATGCGTTATGCGTTATGCGTTATGCGTTATGCGTTATGCGTTATGCGTTATGCGTTATGCGTTATGCGTTATGCGTTATGCGTTATGCGTTATGCGTTATGCGTTATGCGTTATGCGTTATGCGTTATGCGTTATGCGTTATGCGTTATGCGTTATGCGTTATGCGTTATGCGTTATGCGTTATGCGTTATGCGTTATGCGTTATGCGTTATGCGTTATGCGTTATGCGTTATGCGTTATGCGTTATGCGTTAAGCGTTATGCGTTATCCGTTACGCGTTACGCGTTATGCGTTATGCGTTATGCGTTATGCGTTATGCGTTATGCGTTATGCGTTATGTGTTATGCGTTATGCGTTAAGCGTTATACGTTATGCGTTATGCGTTATGTGTTATGCGTTATGCGTTATGTGTTATGCGTTGTGCTTTACGGGTTATGCGATATGCGTTATGCGTTATGACTTTTTCATTGAACGTTATGCGTTATGCGATATGCGTTATGCGTTATGCGTTATGCGTTATGCGTTATGCGTTATGCGTTATGCGTTATGCGTTATGCGTTATGCGTTACGCGTTATGCGTTACGCGTTATGCGTTATGCGTTATGCGTTATGCGTTATGCGTTATGCGTTATGCGTTATGCGTTATGCGTTATGCGTTATGCGTTATGCGTTATGCGTTATGCGTTATGCGTTATGTGTTATGCGTTGTGCTTTACGGGTTATGCGATATGCGTTATGCGTTATGACTTTTTCATTGAACGTTATGCGTTATGCGATATGCGTTATGCGTTATGCGTTATGCGTTATGCGTTATGCGTTATGCGTTATGCGATATGCGTTATGCGTTATGCGTTATGCATTATGCGTTATGCGTTACGCGTTATGCGTTACGCGTTATGCGTTATGCGTTATGCGTTATGCGTTATGCGTTATTCGTTATGCGTTATGCGTTATGCGTTATGCGTTATGCGTTATGCGTTATGCGTTATGCGTTATGCGTTATGCGATGTGCGTTATGCGTTATGCGTTATGCGTTATGCGTTATGCGTTATGCGTTATGCGTTATGCGTTATGCGTTAAGCATTATGACTTTTTCATTGAGCGTTATGCGTTATGACTTTTCCATTGAGCGTTATGCGTTATTCGTTATGGGTTATGCGTTATGCGTTATGGGTTATGCGTTATGCGTTATGCGTTATGCGTTATGCGTTATGCATTATGCGTTATGCGTTATCCGTTATGCGTTATGCGTTATGCGTTATGCGTTATGCGATATGCGTCATGCGTTAAGCGTTATGCGTTATGCATTATGTGTTATCCGTTATGCGTTATGCGTAATGCGTTATGAGTAATGTGTCATGCGTTATGCGTTATGCCTTATGCGTTATGCGTTATGCGTTATGCGTTATGCGTTATGCGTTATGCGATATGCGTCATGCGTTAAGCGTTATGCGTTATGCATTATGCGTTATCCGTTATGCGTTATGCGTTATGCGTAATGCGTTATGAGTAATGTGTCATGCGTTATGCGTTATGCGTTATGCGTTATGCGTTATGCGTTATGCGTTATGCGTTATGCGTTATGCGTTATGCGTTATGCGTTATGCGTTATGCGTTATGCGTTATGCGTTATGCGTTATGCGTTATGCGTTATGCGTTATGCGTTATGCGTTATGCGTTATGCGTTATGCGTTATGCGTTATGCGTTATGCGTTATGCGTTATGCGTTATGCGTTATGCGTTATGCGTTATGCGTTATGCGTTATGCGTTAAGCGTTATGCGTTATCCGTTACGCGTTACGCGTTATGCGTTATGCGTTATGCGTTATGCGTTATGCGTTATGCGTTATGCGTTATGTGTTATGCGTTATGCGTTAAGCGTTATACGTTATGCGTTATGCGTTATGTGTTATGCGTTATGCGTTATGTGTTATGCGTTGTGCTTTACGGGTTATGCGATATGCGTTATGCGTTATGACTTTTTCATTGAACGTTATGCGTTATGCGATATGCGTTATGCGTTATGCGTTATGCGTTATGCGTTATGCGTTATGCGTTATGCGTTATGCGTTATGCGTTATGCGTTATGCGTTATGCGTTACGCGTTATGCGTTACGCGTTATGCGTTATGCGTTATGCGTTATGCGTTATGCGTTATGCGTTATGCGTTATGCGTTATGCGTTATGCGTTATGCGTTATGCGTTATGCGTTATGCGTTATGTGTTATGCGTTGTGCTTTACGGGTTATGCGATATGCGTTATGCGTTATGACTTTTTCATTGAACGTTATGCGTTATGCGATATGCGTTATGCGTTATGCGTTATGCGTTATGCGTTATGCGTTATGCGTTATGCGATATGCGTTATGCGTTATGCGTTATGCGTTATGCGTTATGCGTTACGCGTTATGCGTTACGCGTTATGCGTTATGCGTTATGCGTTATGCGTTATGCGTTATGCGTTATGCGTTATTCGTTATGCGTTATGCGTTATGCGTTATGCGTTATGCGTTATGCGTTATGCGTTATGCGTTATGCGTTATGCGATGTGCGTTATGCGTTATGCGTTATGCGTTATGCGTTATGCGTTATGCGTTAAGCATTATGACTTTTTCATTGAGCGTTATGCGTTATGACTTTTCCATTGAGCGTTATGCGTTATTCGTTATGGGTTATGCGTTATGCGTTATGGGTTATGCGTTATGCGTTATGCGTTATGCGTTATGCGTTATGCATTATGCGTTATGCGTTATCCGTTATGCGTTATGCGTTATGCGTTATGCTTTATGCGATATGCGTCATGCGTCATGCGTTAAGCGTTATGCGTTATGCATTATGCGTTATCCGTTATGCGTTATGCGTTATGCGTAATGCGTTATGAGTAATGTGTCATGCGTTATGCGTTATGCGTTATGCGTTATGCGTTATGCGTTATGCGTTATGCGTTATGCGTTATGCGTTATGCGTTATGCGTTATGCGTTATGCGTTAAGCGTTATGCGTTATGCGTTACGCGTTACGCGTTATGCGTTATGCGTTATGCGTTATGCGTTATGCGTTATGGGTTATGCGTTATGTGTTATGCGTTATGCGTTAAGCGTTATACGTTATGCGTTATGCGTTATGTGTTATGCGTTATGCGTTATGTGTTATGCGTTGTGCTTTACGGGTTATGCGATATGCGTTATGCGTTATGACTTTTTCATTGAACGTTATGCGTTATGCGTTATGCGTTATGCGTTATGCGTTATGCGTTACGCGTTATGCGTTACGCGTTATGCGTTATGCGTTATGCGTTATTCGTTATGCGTTATGCGTTATGCGTTATGCGTTATGCGTTATGCGTTATGCGATATGCGTTATGCGTTATGCGTTATGCGTTATGCGTTATGCGTTACGCGTTATGCGTTACGCGTTATGCGTTATGCGTTATGCGTTATGCGTTATGCGTTATTCGTTATGCGTTATGCGTTATGCGTTATGCGTTATGCGTTATGCGATGTGCGTTATGCGTTATGCGTTATGCGTTATGCGTTATGCGTTATGCGTTATGCGTTATGCGTTATGCGTTATGCGTTATGCGTTATGCGTTATGCGTTATGCGTTATGCGTTAAGCATTATGACTTTTTCATTGAGCGTTATGCGTTATGACTTTTCCATTGAGCGTTATGCGTTATTCGTTATGGGTTATGCGTTATGCGTTATGGGTTATGCGTTATGCGTTATGCGTTATGCGTTATGCGTTATGCATTATGCGTTATGCGTTATCCGTTATGCGTTATGCGTTATGCGTTATGCGTTATGCGATATGCGTCATGCGTTAAGCGTTATGCGTTATGCATTATGCGTTATCCGTTATGCGTTATGCGTAATGCGTTATGAGTAATGTGTCATGCGTTATGCGTTATGCGTTATGCGTTATGCGTTATGCGTTACGCGTTATGCGTTACGCGTTATGCGTTATGCGTTATGCGTTATGCGTTATGCGTTATGCGTTATGCGTTGTGCGTTATGCGTTATGCGTTATGCGTTATGCGTTATGCGTTATGCGTTATGCGTTATGCGTTATGCGTTATGCGTTATGCGTTACGCGTTACGCGTTATGCGTTACGCGTTACGCGTTATGCGTTATGCGTTATGCGTTATGCGTTATGCGTTATGCGTTATGCGTTATGCGTTATGTGTTATGCGTTATGCGTTAAGCGTTATACGTTATGCATTATGCGTTATGTGTTATGCGTTATGCGTTATGTGTTATGCGTTGTGCTTTACGGGTTATGCGATATGCGTTATGCGTTATGACTTTTTCATTGAACGTTATGCGTTATGCGATATGCGTTATGCGTTATGCGTTATGCGTTATGCGTTATGCGTTATGCGTTATGCGTTATGCGTTATGCGTTATGCGTTATGCGTTATGCGTCATGCGTCATGCGTTATGCGTTATGCGTTATGCGTTATGCGTTATGCGTTATGCGTTATGCGTTATGCGTTATGCGTTATGCGTTATGCGTTATGCGTTATGCGTTATCCGTTACGCGTTACGCGTTAGGCGTTATGCGTTATGCGTTATGCGTTATGCGTTATGCGTTATGCGTTATGCGTTATGCGTTATGCGTTATGCGTTATGCGTTATGCGTTATGCGTTATGCGTTATGCGTTATGCGTTATGCGTTATGCGTTATGCGTTATGCGTTATGCGTTATGCGTTATGCGTTATGCGTTATGCGTTATGCGTTATGCGTTATGCGTTATGCGTTATGCGTTATGCGTTATGCGTTATGCGTTATGCGTTATGCGTTATGCGTTATGCGTTATGCGTTATGCGTTATGCGTTATGCGTTATGCGTTATGCGTTATGCGTTATGCGTTATGCGTTATGCGTTATGCGTTATGCGTTATGCGTTATGCGTTATGCGTTATGCGTTATGCGTTATGCGTTATGCGTTATGCGTTATGCGTTATGCGTTATGCGTTATGCGTTATGCGTTATGCGTTATGCGTTATGCGTTATGCGTTATGCGTTATGCGTTATGCGTTATGCGTTATGCGTTATGCGTTATGCGTTATGCGTTATGCGTTATGCGTTAAGCATTATGACTTTTTCATTGAGCGTTATGCGTTATGACTTTTCCATTGAGCGTTATGCGTTATTCGTTATGGGTTATGCGTTATGCGTTATGGGTTATGCGTTATGCGTTATGCGTTATGCGTTATGCGTTATGCGTTATGCGTTATGCATTATGCGTTATGCGTTATCCGTTATGCGTTATGCGTTATGCGTTATGCGTTAAGCGATATGCGTCATGCGTTAAGCGTTATGCGTTATGCATTATGCGTTATCCGTTATGCGTTATGCGTTATGCGTAATGCGTTATGAGTAATGTGTCATGCGTTATGCGTTATGCGTTATGCGTTATGCGTTATGCGTTATGCGTTATGCGTTATGCGTTATGCGTTATGCGATATGCGTCATGCGTTAAGCGTTATGCGTTATGCATTATGCGTTATCCGTTATGCGTTATGCGTTATGCGTAATGCGTTATGAGTAATGTGTCATGCGTTATGCGTTATGCGTTATGCGTTATGCGTTATGCGTTACGCGTTATGCGTTACGCGTTATGCGTTATGCGTTATGCGTTATGCGTTATGCGTTATGCGTTATGCGTTATGCGTTATGCGTTATGCGTTATGCGTTATGCGTTATGCGTTATGCGTTATGCGTTATGCGTTATGCGTTATGCGTTATGCGTTATGCGTTATGCGTTATGCGTTATGCGTTATGCGTTATGCGTTATGCGTTATGCGTTATGCGTTATGCGTTATGCGTTATGCGTTATGCGTTATGCGTTATGCGTTATGCGTTATGCGTTATGCGTTATGCGTTATGCGTTATGCGTTATGCGTTATGCGTTATGCGTTATGCGTTATGCGTTATGCGTTATGCGTTATGCGTTATGCGTTATGCGTTAAGCATTATGACTTTTTCATTGAGCGTTATGCGTTATGACTTTTCCATTGAGCGTTATGCGTTATTCGTTATGGGTTATGCGTTATGCGTTATGGGTTATGCGTTATGCGTTATGCGTTATGCGTTATGCGTTATGCGTTATGCGTTATGCGTTATGCGTTATGCGTTATGCGTTATGCGTTATGCGTTATGCGTTATGCGTTATGCGTTATGCGTTATGCGTTAAGCGTTATGCGTTATGCGTTACGCGTTACGCGTTACGCGTTATGCGTTACGCGTTACGCGTTACGCGTTATGCGTTATGCGTTATGCGTTATGCGTTATGCGTTATGCGTTATGCGTTATGCGTTATGTGTTATGCGTTATGCGTTAAGCGTTATACGTTATGCGTTATGCGTTATGTGTTATGCGTTATGCGTTATGTGTTATGCGTTGTGCTTTACGGGTTATGCGATATGCGTTATGCGTTATGTCTTTTTCATTGAACGTTATGCGTTATGCGATATGCGTTATGCGTTATGCGTTATGCGTTATGCGTTATGCGTTATGCGTTATGCGTTATGCGTTATGCGTTATGCGTTATGCGTTATGCGTTACGCGTTATGCGTTACGCGTTATGCGTTATGCGTTATGCGTTATGCGTTATGCGTTATTCGTTATGCGTTATGCGTTATGCGTTATGCGTTATGCGTTATGCGTTATGCGATGTGCGTTATGCGTTATGCGTTATGCGTTATGCGTTATGCGTTATGCGTTATGCGTTATGCGTTATGCGTTATGCGTTATGCGTTATGCGTTAAGCATTATGACTTTTTCATTGAGCGTTATGCGTTATGACTTTTCCATTGAGCGTTATGCGTTATTCGTTATGGGTTATGCGTTATGCGTTATGGGTTATGCGTTATGCGTTATGCGTTATGCGTTAAGCGTTATGCGTTATGCGTTACGCGTTACGCGTTACGCGCTATGCGTTACGCGTTACGCGTTACGCGTTATGCGTTATGCGTTATGCGTTATGCGTTATGCGTTATGCGTTATGCGTTATGTGTTATGCGTTATGCGTTAAGCGTTATACGTTATGCGTTATGCGTTATGTGTTATGCGTTATGCGTTATGTGTTATGCGTTGTGCTTTACGGGTTATGCGATATGCGTTATGCGTTATGTCTTTTTCATTGAACGTTATGCGTTATGCGATATGCGTTATGCGTTATGCGTTATGCGTTATGCGTTATGCGTTATGCGTTATGCGTTATGCGTTATGCGTTATGCGTTATGCGTTATGCGTTACGCGTTATGCGTTACGCGTTATGCGTTATGCGTTATTCGTTATGCGTTATGCGTTATGCGTTATGCGTTATGCGTTATGCGTTATGCGTTATGCGTTATGCGATATGCGTTATGCGTTATGCGTTATGCGTTATGCGTTATGCGTTATGCGTTATGCGTTACGCGTTATGCGTTACGCGTTATGCGTTATGCGTTATGCGTTATGCGTTATGCGTTATTCGTTATGCGTTATGCGTTATGCGTTATGCGTTATGCGTTATGCGTTATGCATTATGCGTTATGCGTTATCCGTTATGCGTTATGCGTTATGCGTTATGCGTTATGCGATATGCGTCATGCGTTAAGCGTTATGCGTTATGCATTATGCGTTATCCGTTATGCGTTATGCGTTATGCGTAATGCGTTATGAGTAATGTGTCATGCGTTATGCGTTATGCGTTATGCGTTATGCGTTATGCGTTACGCGTTATGCGTTACGCGTTATGCGTTATGCGTTATGCGTTATGCGTTATGCGTTATGCGTTATGCGTTATGCGTTATGCGTTATGCGTTAAGCGTTATGCGTTATGCGTTATGCGTTATGCGTTATGCGTTATGCGTTATGCGTCATGCGTTATGCGTTATGCGTTCTGCGTTATGCGTTACGCGTTATGCGTTATGCGTTATGCGTTATGCGTTATGCGTTATGCGATATGCGTTATGCGTTATGCGTTATGCGTTATGCGTTATGCGTTACGCGTTATGCGTTACGCGTTATGCGTTATGCGTTATGCGTTATGCGTTATGCGTTATGCGTTATGCGTTATTCGTTATGCGTTATGCGTTATGCGTTATGCGTTATGCGTTATGCGTTATGCGTTATGCGTTATGCGTTATGCGATGTGCGTTATGCGTTATGCGTTATGCGTTATGCGTTATGCGTTATGCGTTAAGCATTATGACTTTTTCATTGAGCGTTATGCGTTATGACTTTTCCATTGAGCGTTATGCGTTATTCGTTATGGGTTATGCGTTATGCGTTATGGGTTATGCGTTATGCGTTATGCGTTATGCGTTATGCGTTATGCATTATGCGTTATGCGTTATCCGTTATGCGTTATGCGTTATGCGTTATGCTTTATGCGATATGCGTCATGCGTCATGCGTTAAGCGTTATGCGTTATGCATTATGCGTTATCCGTTATGCGTTATGCGTTATGCGTAATGCGTTATGAGTAATGTGTCATGCGTTATGCGTTATGCGTTATGCGTTATGCGTTATGCGTTATGCGTTATGCGTTATGCGTTATGCGTTATGCGTTATGCGTTATGCGTTATGCGTTAAGCGTTATGCGTTATGCGTTACGCGTTACGCGTTATGCGTTATGCGTTATGCGTTATGCGTTATGCGTTATGGGTTATGCGTTATGTGTTATGCGTTATGCGTTAAGCGTTATACGTTATGCGTTATGCGTTATGTGTTATGCGTTATGCGTTATGTGTTATGCGTTGTGCTTTACGGGTTATGCGATATGCGTTATGCGTTATGACTTTTTCATTGAACGTTATGCGTTATGCGTTATGCGTTATGCGTTATGCGTTATGCGTTACGCGTTATGCGTTACGCGTTATGCGTTATGCGTTATGCGTTATTCGTTATGCGTTATGCGTTATGCGTTATGCGTTATGCGTTATGCGTTATGCGATATGCGTTATGCGTTATGCGTTATGCGTTATGCGTTATGCGTTACGCGTTATGCGTTACGCGTTATGCGTTATGCGTTATGCGTTATGCGTTATGCGTTATTCGTTATGCGTTATGCGTTATGCGTTATGCGTTATGCGTTATGCGATGTGCGTTATGCGTTATGCGTTATGCGTTATGCGTTATGCGTTATGCGTTATGCGTTATGCGTTATGCGTTATGCGTTATGCGTTATGCGTTATGCGTTATGCGTTATGCGTTAAGCATTATGACTTTTTCATTGAGCGTTATGCGTTATGACTTTTCCATTGAGCGTTATGCGTTATTCGTTATGGGTTATGCGTTATGCGTTATGGGTTATGCGTTATGCGTTATGCGTTATGCGTTATGCGTTATGCATTATGCGTTATGCGTTATCCGTTATGCGTTATGCGTTATGCGTTATGCGTTATGCGATATGCGTCATGCGTTAAGCGTTATGCGTTATGCATTATGCGTTATCCGTTATGCGTTATGCGTAATGCGTTATGAGTAATGTGTCATGCGTTATGCGTTATGCGTTATGCGTTATGCGTTATGCGTTACGCGTTATGCGTTACGCGTTATGCGTTATGCGTTATGCGTTATGCGTTATGCGTTATGCGTTATGCGTTGTGCGTTATGCGTTATGCGTTATGCGTTATGCGTTATGCGTTATGCGTTATGCGTTATGCGTTATGCGTTATGCGTTATGCGTTACGCGTTACGCGTTATGCGTTACGCGTTACGCGTTATGCGTTATGCGTTATGCGTTATGCGTTATGCGTTATGCGTTATGCGTTATGCGTTATGTGTTATGCGTTATGCGTTAAGCGTTATACGTTATGCATTATGCGTTATGTGTTATGCGTTATGCGTTATGTGTTATGCGTTGTGCTTTACGGGTTATGCGATATGCGTTATGCGTTATGACTTTTTCATTGAACGTTATGCGTTATGCGATATGCGTTATGCGTTATGCGTTATGCGTTATGCGTTATGCGTTATGCGTTATGCGTTATGCGTTATGCGTTATGCGTTATGCGTTATGCGTCATGCGTCATGCGTTATGCGTTATGCGTTATGCGTTATGCGTTATGCGTTATGCGTTATGCGTTATGCGTTATGCGTTATGCGTTATGCGTTATGCGTTATGCGTTATCCGTTACGCGTTACGCGTTAGGCGTTATGCGTTATGCGTTATGCGTTATGCGTTATGCGTTATGCGTTATGCGTTATGCGTTATGCGTTATGCGTTATGCGTTATGCGTTATGCGTTATGCGTTATGCGTTATGCGTTATGCGTTATGCGTTATGCGTTATGCGTTATGCGTTATGCGTTATGCGTTATGCGTTATGCGTTATGCGTTATGCGTTATGCGTTATGCGTTATGCGTTATGCGTTATGCGTTATGCGTTATGCGTTATGCGTTATGCGTTATGCGTTATGCGTTATGCGTTATGCGTTATGCGTTATGCGTTATGCGTTATGCGTTATGCGTTATGCGTTATGCGTTATGCGTTATGCGTTATGCGTTATGCGTTATGCGTTATGCGTTATGCGTTATGCGTTATGCGTTATGCGTTATGCGTTATGCGTTATGCGTTATGCGTTATGCGTTATGCGTTATGCGTTATGCGTTATGCGTTATGCGTTATGCGTTATGCGTTATGCGTTATGCGTTATGCGTTATGCGTTATGCGTTATGCGTTAAGCATTATGACTTTTTCATTGAGCGTTATGCGTTATGACTTTTCCATTGAGCGTTATG
The DNA here is from genome assembly GCF_051020765.1 of Lasioglossum baleicum. NCBI lineage: Eukaryota > Metazoa > Arthropoda > Insecta > Hymenoptera > Halictidae > Lasioglossum > Lasioglossum baleicum. The sequence continues at coordinate 54,138 of NW_027469708.1, forward strand.
CGTTATTCGTTATGGGTTATGCGTTATGCGTTATGGGTTATGCGTTATGCGTTATGCGTTATGCGTTATGCGTTATGCGTTATGCGTTATGCATTATGCGTTATGCGTTATCCGTTATGCGTTATGCGTTATGCGTTATGCGTTAAGCGATATGCGTCATGCGTTAAGCGTTATGCGTTATGCATTATGCGTTATCCGTTATGCGTTATGCGTTATGCGTAATGCGTTATGAGTAATGTGTCATGCGTTATGCGTTATGCGTTATGCGTTATGCGTTATGCGTTATGCGTTATGCGTTATGCGTTATGCGTTATGCGATATGCGTCATGCGTTAAGCGTTATGCGTTATGCATTATGCGTTATCCGTTATGCGTTATGCGTTATGCGTAATGCGTTATGAGTAATGTGTCATGCGTTATGCGTTATGCGTTATGCGTTATGCGTTATGCGTTACGCGTTATGCGTTACGCGTTATGCGTTATGCGTTATGCGTTATGCGTTATGCGTTATGCGTTATGCGTTATGCGTTATGCGTTATGCGTTATGCGTTATGCGTTATGCGTTATGCGTTATGCGTTATGCGTTATGCGTTATGCGTTATGCGTTATGCGTTATGCGTTATGCGTTATGCGTTATGCGTTATGCGTTATGCGTTATGCGTTATGCGTTATGCGTTATGCGTTATGCGTTATGCGTTATGCGTTATGCGTTATGCGTTATGCGTTATGCGTTATGCGTTATGCGTTATGCGTTATGCGTTATGCGTTATGCGTTATGCGTTATGCGTTATGCGTTATGCGTTATGCGTTAAGCATTATGACTTTTTCATTGAGCGTTATGCGTTATGACTTTTCCATTGAGCGTTATGCGTTATTCGTTATGGGTTATGCGTTATGCGTTATGGGTTATGCGTTATGCGTTATGCGTTATGCGTTATGCGTTATGCGTTATGCGTTATGCGTTATGCGTTATGCGTTATGCGTTATGCGTTATGCGTTATGCGTTATGCGTTATGCGTTATGCGTTATGCGTTAAGCGTTATGCGTTATGCGTTACGCGTTACGCGTTACGCGTTATGCGTTACGCGTTACGCGTTACGCGTTATGCGTTATGCGTTATGCGTTATGCGTTATGCGTTATGCGTTATGCGTTATGCGTTATGTGTTATGCGTTATGCGTTAAGCGTTATACGTTATGCGTTATGCGTTATGTGTTATGCGTTATGCGTTATGTGTTATGCGTTGTGCTTTACGGGTTATGCGATATGCGTTATGCGTTATGTCTTTTTCATTGAACGTTATGCGTTATGCGATATGCGTTATGCGTTATGCGTTATGCGTTATGCGTTATGCGTTATGCGTTATGCGTTATGCGTTATGCGTTATGCGTTATGCGTTATGCGTTACGCGTTATGCGTTACGCGTTATGCGTTATGCGTTATGCGTTATGCGTTATGCGTTATTCGTTATGCGTTATGCGTTATGCGTTATGCGTTATGCGTTATGCGTTATGCGATGTGCGTTATGCGTTATGCGTTATGCGTTATGCGTTATGCGTTATGCGTTATGCGTTATGCGTTATGCGTTATGCGTTATGCGTTATGCGTTAAGCATTATGACTTTTTCATTGAGCGTTATGCGTTATGACTTTTCCATTGAGCGTTATGCGTTATTCGTTATGGGTTATGCGTTATGCGTTATGGGTTATGCGTTATGCGTTATGCGTTATGCGTTATGCGTTATGCATTATGCGTTATGCGTTATCCGTTATGCGTTATGCGTTATGCGTTATGCGTTATGCGATATGCGTCATGCGTTAAGCGTTATGCGTTATGCATTATGCGTTATCCGTTATGCGTTATGCGTTATGCGTAATGCGTTATGAGTAATGTGTCATGCGTTATGCGTTATGCGTTATGCGTTATGCGTTATGCGTTATGCGTTATGCGTTATGCGTTATGCGTTATGCGTTATGCGTTATGCGTTATGCGTTATGCGTTATGCGTTATGCGTTATGCGTTATGCGTTATGCGTTATGCGTTATGCGTTATGCGTTATGCGTTATGCGTTAAGCATTATGACTTTTTCATTGAGCGTTATGCGTTATGACTTTTCCATTGAGCGTTATGCGTTATTCGTTATGGGTTATGCGTTATGCGTTATGGGTTATGCGTTATGCGTTATGCGTTATGCGTTATGCGTTATGCGTTATGCGTTATGCGTTATGCGTTATGCGTTATGCGTTATGCGTTATGCGTTATGCGTTATGCGTTATGCGTTATGCGTTATGCGTTATGCGTTAAGCGTTATGCGTTATGCGTTACGCGTTACGCGTTACGCGCTATGCGTTACGCGTTACGCGTTACGCGTTATGCGTTATGCGTTATGCGTTATGCGTTATGCGTTATGCGTTATGCGTTATGTGTTATGCGTTATGCGTTAAGCGTTATACGTTATGCGTTATGCGTTATGTGTTATGCGTTATGCGTTATGTGTTATGCGTTGTGCTTTACGGGTTATGCGATATGCGTTATGCGTTATGTCTTTTTCATTGAACGTTATGCGTTATGCGATATGCGTTATGCGTTATGCGTTATGCGTTATGCGTTATGCGTTATGCGTTATGCGTTATGCGTTATGCGTTATGCGTTATGCGTTATGCGTTACGCGTTATGCGTTACGCGTTATGCGTTATGCGTTATTCGTTATGCGTTATGCGTTATGCGTTATGCGTTATGCGTTATGCGTTATGCGTTATGCGTTATGCGATATGCGTTATGCGTTATGCGTTATGCGTTATGCGTTATGCGTTATGCGTTATGCGTTACGCGTTATGCGTTACGCGTTATGCGTTATGCGTTATGCGTTATGCGTTATGCGTTATTCGTTATGCGTTATGCGTTATGCGTTATGCGTTATGCGTTATGCGTTATGCATTATGCGTTATGCGTTATCCGTTATGCGTTATGCGTTATGCGTTATGCGTTATGCGATATGCGTCATGCGTTAAGCGTTATGCGTTATGCATTATGCGTTATCCGTTATGCGTTATGCGTTATGCGTAATGCGTTATGAGTAATGTGTCATGCGTTATGCGTTATGCGTTATGCGTTATGCGTTATGCGTTACGCGTTATGCGTTACGCGTTATGCGTTATGCGTTATGCGTTATGCGTTATGCGTTATGCGTTATGCGTTATGCGTTATGCGTTATGCGTTAAGCGTTATGCGTTATGCGTTATGCGTTATGCGTTATGCGTTATGCGTTATGCGTCATGCGTTATGCGTTATGCGTTCTGCGTTATGCGTCATGCGTTATGCGTTATGCGTTCTGCGTTATGCGTTATGCGTTATGCGTTATGCGTTATGCGTTATGCGTTATGCGTTATGCGTTATGCGTTATGCGTTATGCGTTATGCGTTATGCGTTATGCGTTATGCGTTATGCGTTATGCGTTATGCGTTATGCGTTATGCGTTATGCGTTATGCGTTATGCGTTATGCGTTATGCGTTATGCGTTATGCGTTATGCGTTATGCGTTATGCGTTATGCGTTATGCGTTATGCGTTATGCGTTATGCGTTATGCGTTATGCGTTATGCGTTATGCGTTATGCGTTATGCGTTATGCGTTATGCGTTATGCGTTATGCGTTATGCGTTATGCGTTATGCGTTAAGCGTTATGCGTTATGCGTTATGCGTTATGCGTTATGCGTTATGCGTTATGCGTTATGCGTTATGCGTTATGCGTTATGCGTTATGCGTTATGCGTTATGCGTTATGCGTTATGCGTTATGCGTTATGCGTTATGCGTTATGCGTTATGCGTTATGCGTTATGCGTTATGCGTTATGCGTTATGCGTTATGCGTTATGCGTTATGCGTTATGCGTTATGCGTTATGCGTTATGCGTTATGCGTTATGCGTTATGCGTTATGCCTTATGCCTTATGCGTTATGCGTTATGCGTTATGCGTTATGCGTTATGCGTTATGCGTTATGCGTTATGCGCCATGCGTTATCCGTTATGCGTTATCCGTTATGCGTTACGCGTTATGCGTTATGCGTTATGCGTTATGCGTTATGCGTTATGCGTTATGCGTTATGCGTTATGCGTTATGCGTTATGCGTTATGCGTTATGCGTTATGCGTTATGCGTTATGCGTTATGCGTTATGCGTTATGCGTTATGCGTTATGCGTTATGCGTTATGCGTTATGCGTTATGCGTTATGCGTTATGCGTTATGCGTTATGCGTTATGCGTTATGCGTTATGCGTTATGCGTTATGCGTTATGCGTTATGCGTTATGCGTTATGCGTTATGCGTTATGCGTTATGCGTTATGCGTTATGCGTTATGCGTTATGCGTTATGCGTTATGCGTTATGCGTTATGCGTCATGCGTTATGCGTTATGCGTTCTGCGTTATGCGTCATGCGTTATGCGTTATGCGTTCTGCGTTATGCGTTATGCGTTATGCGTTATGCGTTATGCGTTATGCGTTATGCGTTATGCGTTATGCGTTATGCGTTATGCGTTATGCGTTATGCGTTATGCGTTATGCCTTATGCGTTATGCGTTATGCGTTATGCGTTATGCGTTATGCGTTATGCGTTATGCGTTATGCGTTATGCGTTATGCGTTATGCCTTATGCGTTATGCGTTATGCGTTATGCGTTATGCGTTATGCGTTATGCGTTATGCGTTATGCGTTATGCGCCATGCGTTATCCGTTATGCGTTATCCGTTATGCGTTACGCGTTATGCGTTATGCGTCATGCGTTATGCGTTATGCGTTCTGCGTTATGCGTTATGCGTTATGCGTTATGCGTTATGCGTTATGCGTTATGCGTTATGCGTTATGCGTTATGCCTTATGCCTTATGCCTTATGCGTTATGCGTTATGCGTTATGCGTTATGCGTTATGCGTTATGCGTTATGCGTTATGCGCCATGCGTTATCCGTTATGCGTTATCCGTTATGCGTTACGCGTTATGCGTTATGCGTTATGCGTTATGCGTTACGCGTTATGCGTTATGCGTTATGCGTTATGCGTTATGCGTTATGCGTTATGCGTTATGCGTTATGCGTTATGCGTTATGCGTTATGCGTTATGCGTTATGCGTTATGCGTTATGCGTTATGCGTTATGCGTTATGCGTTATGCGTTATGCGTTATGCGTTATGCGTTATGCGTTATGCGTTATGCGTTATGCGTTATGCGTTATGCGTTATGCGTTATGCGTTATGCGTTATGCGTTATGCGTTATGCGTTATGCGTTATGCGTTATGCGTTATGCGTTATGCGTTATGCGTTATGCGTTATGCGTTATGCGTTATGCGTTATGCGTTATGCGTTATGCGTTATGCGTTATGCGTTATGCGTTATGCGTTATGCGTTATGCGTTATGCGTTATGCGTTATGCGTTATGCGTTATGCGTTATGCGTTATGCGTTATGCGTTATGCGTTATGCGTTATGCGTTATGCGTTATGCGTTATGCGTTATGCGTTATGCGTTATGCGTTATGCGTTATGCGTTATGCGTTATGCGTTATGCGTTATGCGTTATGCGTTATGCGTTATGCGTTATGCGTTATGCGTTATGCGTTATGCGTTATGCGTTATGCGTTATGCGTTATGCGTTATGCGTTATGCGTTATGCGTTATGCGTTATGCGTTATGCGTTATGCGTTATGCGTTATGCGTTATGCGTTATGCGTTATGCGTTATGCGTTATGCGTTATGGGTTATGCGTTATGCGTTATGCGTTATGCGTTATGCGTTATGCGTTATGCGTTATGCGTTATGCGTTATGCGTTATGCGTTATGCGTTATGCGTTATGCGTTATGCGTTATGCGTTATGCGTTATGCGTTATGCTTTATGCGTTATGCGTTATGCGTTATGCGTTATGCGTTATGCGTTATGCGTTATGCGTTATGCGTTATGCGTTATGCGTTATGCGTTATGCGTTATGCGTTATGCGTTATGCGTTATGCGTTATGCCTTATGCCTTATGCGTTATGCGTTACGCGTTATGCGTTATGCGTTATGCGTTATGCGTTATGCGTTATGCGTTATGCGTTATGCGTTATGCGTTATGCGTTATGCGTTATGCGTTATGCGTTATGCGTTATGCGTTATGCGTTATGCGTTATGCGTTATGCGTTATGCGTTATGCGTTATGCGTTATGCGTTATGCGTTATGCGTTAAGCGTTATGCGTTATGCGTTATGCGTTATGCGTTATGCGTTATGCGTTATGCGTTATGCGTTATGCGTTATGCGTTATGCGTTATACGTTATGCGATATGCGTTATGCGTTATGTGTTATGCGTTATGCGTTATGCGTTATGCGTTATGTGTTATGCGTTAAGCGTTATGCGTTATGCGATATGCGTTATTCGTTATGCGTTATGCGTTATGCGTTATGCGTTATGCGTTATGCGTTATGCGTTATGCGTTATGCGTTATGCGTTATGCGTTATGCGTTATGCGTTATGCGTTATGCGTTATGCGTTATGCCTTATGCCTTATGCGTTATGCGTTATGCGTTATGCGTTATGCGTTATGCGTTATGCGTTATGCGTTATGCGTTATGCGCCATGCGTTATCCGTTATGCGTTATCCGTTATGCGTTACGCGTTATGCGTTATGCGTTATGCGTTATGCGTTATGCGTTATGCGTTATGCGTTATGCGTTATGCGTTATGCGTTATGCGTTATGCGTTATGCGTTATGCGTTATGCGTTATGCGTTATGCGTTATGCGTTATGCGTTATGCGTTATGCCTTATGCCTTATGCGTTATGCGTTATGCGTTATGCGTTATGCGTTATGCGTTATGCGTTATGCGTTATGCGCCATGCGTTATCCGTTATGCGTTATCCGTTATGCGTTACGCGTTATGCGTTATTCGTTATGCGTTATGCGTTATGCGTTATGCGTTATGCGTTATGCGTTATGCGTTATGCGTTATGCGTTATGCGTTATGCGTTATGCGTTATGCGTTATGCGTTATGCGTTATGCGTTATGCGTTATGCGTTATGCGTTATGCGTTATGCGTTATGCGTTATGCGTTATGCGTTATGCGTTATGCGTTATGCGTTATGCGTCATGCGTTATGCGTTATGCGTTCTGCGTTATGCGTCATGCGTTATGCGTTATGCGTTCTGCGTTATGCGTTATGCGTTATGCGTTATGCGTTATGCGTTATGCGTTATGCGTTATGCGTTATGCGTTATGCGTTATGCGTTATGCGTTATGCGTTATGCGTTATGCGTTATGCGTTATGCGTTATGCGTTATGCCTTATGCGTTATGCGTTATGCGTTATGCGTTATGCGTTATGCGTTATGCGTTATGCGTTATGCGTTATGCGTTATGCGTTATGCGTTATGCGTTATGCGTTATGCGTTATGCGTTATGCGTTATGCGTTATGCGTTATGCGTTATGCGTTATGCGTTATGCGTTATGCGTTATGCGTTATGCGTTATGCGTTATGCGTTATGCGTTATGCGTTATGCGTTATGCGTTATGCGTTATGCGTTATGCGTTATGCGTCATGCGTTATGCGTTATGCGTTCTGCGTTATGCGTCATGCGTTATGCGTTATGCGTTCTGCGTTATGCGTTATGCGTTATGCGTTATGCGTTATGCGTTATGCGTTATGCGTTATGCGTTATGCGTTATGCGTTATGCGTTATGCGTTATGCGTTATGCGTTATGCGTTATGCGTTATGCGTTATGCGTTATGCGTTATGCGTTATGCGTTATGCGTTATGCGTTATGCCTTATGCCTTATGCGTTATGCGTTACGCGTTACGCGTTATGCGTTATGCGTTATGCGTTATGCGTTATGCGTTATGCGTTATGCGTTATGCGTTATGCGTTATGCGTTATGCGTTATGCGTTATGCGTTATGCGTTATGCGTTATGCGTTATGCGTTATGCGTTATGCGTTATGCGTTATGCGTTATGCGTTATGCGTTATGCGTTATGCGTTAAGCGTTATGCGTTATGCGTTATGCGTTATGCGTTATGCGTTATGCGTTATGCGTTATGCGTTATGCGTTATGCGTTATGCGTTATGCGTTATACGTTATGCGATATGCGTTATGCGTTATGTGTTATGCGTTATGCGTTATGCGTTATGCGTTATGTGTTATGCGTTAAGCGTTATGCGTTATGCGATATGCGTTATTCGTTATGCGTTATGCGTTATGCGTTATGCGTTATGCGTTATGCGTTATGCGTTATGCGTTATGCGTTATGCGTTATGCGTTATGCGTTATGCGTTATGCGTTATGCGTTATGCGTTATGCGTTATGCCTTATGCCTTATGCGTTATGCGTTATGCGTTATGCGTTATGCGTTATGCGTTATGCGTTATGCGTTATGCGTTATGCGCCATGCGTTATCCGTTATGCGTTATCCGTTATGCGTTACGCGTTATGCGTTATGCGTTATGCGTTATGCGTTATGCGTTATGCGTTATGCGTTATGCGTTATGCGTTATGCGTTATGCGTTATGCGTTATGCGTTATGCGTTATGCGTTATGCGTTATGCGTTATGCGTTATGCGTTATGCCTTATGCCTTATGCGTTATGCGTTATGCGTTATGCGTTATGCGTTATGCGTTATGCGTTATGCGTTATGCGCCATGCGTTATCCGTTATGCGTTATCCGTTATGCGTTACGCGTTATGCGTTATTCGTTATGCGTTATGCGTTATGCGTTATGCGTTATGCGTTATGCGTTATGCGTTATGCGTTATGCGTTATGCGTTATGCGTTATGCGTTATGCGTTATGCGTTATGCGTTATGCGTTATGCGTTATGCGTTATGCGTTATGCGTTATGCGTTATGCGTTATGCGTTATGCGTTATGCGTTATGCGTTATGCGTTATGCGTTATGCGTTATGCGTTATGCGTCATGCGTTATGCGTTATGCGTTCTGCGTTATGCGTCATGCGTTATGCGTTATGCGTTCTGCGTTATGCGTTATGCGTTATGCGTTATGCGTTATGCGTTATGCGTTATGCGTTATGCGTTATGCGTTATGCGTTATGCGTTATGCGTTATGCGTTATGCGTTATGCGTTATGCGTTATGCGTTATGCCTTATGCGTTATGCGTTATGCGTTATGCGTTATGCGTTATGCGTTATGCGTTATGCGTTATGCGTTATGCGTTATGCGTTATGCGTTATGCGTTATGCGTTATGCGTTATGCGTTATGCGTTATGCGTTATGCGTTATGCGTTATGCGTTATGCGTTATGCGTTATGCGTTATGCGTTATGCGTTATGCGTTATGCGTTATGCGTTATGCGTTATGCGTTATGCGTTATGCGTCATGCGTTATGCGTTATGCGTTCTGCGTTATGCGTCATGCGTTATGCGTTATGCGTTCTGCGTTATGCGTTATGCGTTATGCGTTATGCGTTATGCGTTATGCGTTATGCGTTATGCGTTATGCGTTATGCGTTATGCGTTATGCGTTATGCGTTATGCGTTATGCGTTATGCGTTATGCCTTATGCGTTATGCGTTATGCGTTATGCGTTATGCGTTATGCGTTATGCGTTATGCGTTATGCGTTATGCGTTATGCGTTATGCCTTATGCGTTATGCGTTATGCGTTATGCGTTATGCGTTATGCGTTATGCGTTATGCGTTATGCGTTATGCGCCATGCGTTATCCGTTATGCGTTATCCGTTATGCGTTACGCGTTATGCGTTATGCGTCATGCGTTATGCGTTATGCGTTCTGCGTTATGCGTTATGCGTTATGCGTTATGCGTTATGCGTTATGCGTTATGCGTTATGCGTTATGCGTTATGCGTTATGCGTTATGCGTTATGCGTTATGCGTTATGCGTTATGCGTTATGCGTTATGCGTTATGCGTTATGCGTTATGCGTTATGCGTTATGCGTTATGCCTTATGCCTTATGCGTTATGCGTTATGCGTTATGCGTTATGCGTTATGCGTTATGCGTTATGCGTTATGCGCCATGCGTTATCCGTTATGCGTTATCCGTTATGCGTTACGCGTTATGCGTTATGCGTTATGCGTTATGCGTTATGCGTTATGCGTTATGCGTTATGCGTTATGCGTTATGCGTTATGCGTTATGCGTTATGCGTTATGCGTTATGCGTTATGCGTTATGCGTTATGCGTTATGCGTTATGCGTTATGCGTTATGCGTTATGCGTTATGCGTTATGCGTTATGCGTTATGCGTTATGCGTTATGCGTTATGCGTTATGCGTTATGCGTCATGCGTTATGCGTTATGCGTTCTGCGTTATGCGTCATGCGTTATGCGTTATGCGTTCTGCGTTATGCGTTATGCGTTATGCGTTATGCGTTATGCGTTATGCGTTATGCGTTATGCGTTATGCGTTATGCGTTATGCGTTATGCGTTATGCGTTATGCGTTATGCGTTATGCGTTATGCGTTATGCGTTATGCGTTATGCGTTATGCGTTATGCGTTATGCGTTATGCCTTATGCCTTATGCGTTATGCGTTATGCGTTATGCGTTATGCGTTATGCGTTATGCGTTATGCGTTATGCGTTATGCGCCATGCGTTATCCGTTATGCGTTATCCGTTATGCGTTACGCGTTATGCGTTATGCGTTATGCGTTATGCGTTATGCGTTATGCGTTATGCGTTATGCGTTATGCGTTATGCGTTATGCGTTATGCGTTATGCGTTATGCCTTATGCGTTATGCGTTATGCGTTATGCGTTATGCGTTATGCGTTATGCGTTATGCGTTATGCGTTATGCGTTATGCGTTATGCGTTATGCGTTATGCGTTATGCGTTATGCGTTATGCGTTATGCGTTATGCGTTATGCGTTATGCGTTATGCGTTATGCGTTATGCGTTATGCGTTATGCGTTATGCGTTATGCGTTATGCGTTATGCGTTATGCGTTATGCGTTATGCGTTATGCGTTATGCGTTATGCGTTATGCGTTATGCGTTATGCGTTATGCGTTATGCGTTATGCGTTATGCGTTATGCGTTATGCGTTATGCGTTATGCGTTATGCGTTATGCGTTATGCGTTATGCGTTATGCGTTATGCGTTATGCGTTATGCGTTATGCGTTATGCGTTATGCGTTATGCGTCATGCGTTATGCGTTATGCGTTCTGCGTTATGCGTCATGCGTTATGCGTTATGCGTTCTGCGTTATGCGTTATGCGTTATGCGTTATGCGTTATGCGTTATGCGTTATGCGTTATGCGTTATGCGTTATGCGTTATGCGTTATGCGTTATGCGTTATGCGTTATGCGTTATGCGTTATGCCTTATGCGTTATGCGTTATGCGTTATGCGTTATGCGTTATGCGTTATGCGTTATGCGTTATGCGTTATGCGTTATGCGTTATGCGTTATGCCTTATGCGTTATGCGTTATGCGTTATGCGTTATGCGTTATGCGTTATGCGTTATGCGTTATGCGTTATGCGTTATGCGTTATGCGCCATGCGTTATCCGTTATGCGTTATCCGTTATGCGTTACGCGTTATGCGTTATGCGTTATGCGTTATGCGTTATGCGTTATGCGTTATGCGTTATGCGTTATGCGTTATGCGTTATGCGTTATGCGTTATGCGTTATGCGTTATGCGTTATGCGTTATGCGTTATGCGTTATGCGTTATGCGTTATGCGTTATGCGTTATGCGTTATGCGTTATGCGTTCTGCGTTATGCGTCATGCGTTATGCGTTATGCGTTCTGCGTTATGCGTTATGCGTTATGCGTTATGCGTTATGCGTTATGCGTTATGCGTTATGCGTTATGCGTTATGCGTTATGCGTTATGCGTTATGCGTTATGCGTTATGCGTTATGCGTTATGCGTTATGCCTTATGCGTTATGCGTTATGCGTTATGCGTTATGCGTTATGCGTTATGCGTTATGCGTTATGCGTTATGCGTTATGCGTTATGCGTTATGCGTTATGCGTTATGCGTTATGCGTTATGCGTTATGCGTTATGCGTTATGCGTTATGCGTTATGCGTTATGCGTTATGCGTTATGCGTTATGCGTTATGCGTTATGCGTTATGCGTTATGCGTTATGCGTTATGCGTTATGCGTTATGCGTCATGCGTTATGCGTTATGCGTTCTGCGTTATGCGTCATGCGTTATGCGTTATGCGTTCTGCGTTATGCGTTATGCGTTATGCGTTATGCGTTATGCGTTATGCGTTATGCGTTATGCGTTATGCGTTATGCGTTATGCGTTATGCGTTATGCGTTATGCGTTATGCGTTATGCGTTATGCCTTATGCGTTATGCGTTATGCGTTATGCGTTATGCGTTATGCGTTATGCGTTATTGCGTTATGCGTTATGCGTTATGCGTTATGCCTTATGCGTTATGCGTTATGCGTTATGCGTTATGCGTTATGCGTTATGCGTTATGCGTTATGCGTTATGCGCCATGCGTTATCCGTTATGCGTTATCCGTTATGCGTTACGCGTTATGCGTTATGCGTCATGCGTTATGCGTTATGCGTTCTGCGTTATGCGTTATGCGTTATGCGTTATGCGTTATGCGTTATGCGTTATGCGTTATGCGTTATGCGTTATGCGTTATGCGTTATGCGTTATGCGTTATGCGTTATGCGTTATGCGTTATGCGTTATGCGTTATGCGTTATGCGTTATGCGTTATGCGTTATGCGTTATGCCTTATGCCTTATGCGTTATGCGTTATGCGTTATGCGTTATGCGTTATGCGTTATGCGTTATGCGTTATGCGCCATGCGTTATCCGTTATGCGTTATCCGTTATGCGTTACGCGTTATGCGTTATGCGTTATGCGTTATGCGTTATGCGTTATGCGTTATGCGTTATGCGTTATGCGTTATGCGTTATGCGTTATGCGTTATGCGTTATGCGTTATGCGTTATGCGTTATGCGTTATGCGTTATGCGTTATGCGTTATGCGTTATGCGTTATGCGTTATGCGTTATGCGTTATGCGTTATGCGTTATGCGTTATGCGTTATGCGTTATGCGTTATGCGTTATGCGTTATGCGTTATGCGTCATGCGTTATGCGTTATGCGTTCTGCGTTATGCGTCATGCGTTATGCGTTATGCGTTCTGCGTTATGCGTTATGCGTTATGCGTTATGCGTTATGCGTTATGCGTTATGCGTTATGCGTTATGCGTTATGCGTTATGCGTTATGCGTTATGCGTTATGCGTTATGCGTTATGCGTTATGCGTTATGCGTTATGCGTTATGCGTTATGCGTTATGCGTTATGCGTTATGCGTTATGCGTTATGCGTTATGCGTTATGCGTTATGCGTTATGCGTTATGCGTTATGCGTTATGCGTTATGCGTTATGCGTTATGCGTTATGCGTTATGCGTTATGCGTTATGCGTTATGCGTTATGCGTTATGCGTTATGCGTTATGCGTTATGCGTTATGCGTTATGCGTTATGCGTTATGCGTTATGCGTTATGCGTTATGCGTTATGCGTTATGCGTTATGCGTTATGCCTTATGCGTTATGCGTTATGCGTTATGCGTTATGCGTTATGCGTTATGCGTTATGCGTTATGCGTTATGCGTTATGCGTTATGCGTTATGCGTTATGCGTTATGCGTTATGCGTTATGCGTTATGCGTTATGCGTTATGCGTTATGCGTTATGCGTTATGCGTTATGCGTTATGCGTTATGCGTTATGCGTTAAGCGTTATGCGTTATGCGTTATGCGTTATGCGTTATGCGTTATGCGTTATGCGTTATGCGTTATGCGTTATGCGTTATGCGTTATGCGTTATGCGTTATACGTTATGCGATATGCGTTATGCGTTATGTGTTATGCGTTATGCGTTATGCGTTATGCGTTATGTGTTATGCGTTAAGCGTTATGCGTTATGCGATATGCGTTATTCGTTATGCGTTATGCGTTATGCGTTATGCGTTATGCGTTATGCGTTATGCGTTATGCGTTATGCGTTATGCGTTATGCGTTATGCGTTATGCGTTATGCCTTATGCCTTATGCGTTATGCGTTATGCGTTATGCGTTATGCGTTATGCGTTATGCGTTATGCGTTATGCGTTATGCGCCATGCGTTATCCGTTATGCGTTATCCGTTATGCGTTACGCGTTATGCGTTATGCGTTATGCGTTATGCGTTATGCGTTATGCGTTATGCGTTATGCGTTATGCGTTATGCGTTATGCGTTATGCGTTATGCGTTATGCCTTATGCGTTATGCGTTATGCGTTATGCGTTATGCGTTATGCGTTATGCGTTATGCGTTATGCGTTATGCGTTATGCGTTATGCGTTATGCGTTATGCGTTATGCGTTATGCGTTATGCGTTATGCGTTATGCGTTATGCGTTATGCGTTATGCGTTATGCGTTATGCGTTATGCGTTATGCGTTATGCGTTATGCGTTATGCGTTATGCGTTATGCGTTATGCGTTATGCGTTATGCGTTATGCGTTATGCGTTATGCGTTATGCGTTATGCGTTATGCGTTATGCGTTATGCGTTATGCGTTATGCGTTATGCGTTATGCGTTATGCGTTATGCGTTATGCGTTATGCGTTATGCGTTATGCGTTATGCGTTATGCGTTATGCGTTATGCGTTATGCGTTATGCGTTATGCGTCATGCGTTATGCGTTATGCGTTCTGCGTTATGCGTCATGCGTTATGCGTTATGCGTTCTGCGTTATGCGTTATGCGTTATGCGTTATGCGTTATGCGTTATGCGTTATGCGTTATGCGTTATGCGTTATGCGTTATGCGTTATGCGTTATGCGTTATGCGTTATGCGTTATGCGTTATGCCTTATGCGTTATGCGTTATGCGTTATGCGTTATGCGTTATGCGTTATGCGTTATGCGTTATGCGTTATGCGTTATGCGTTATGCGTTATGCCTTATGCGTTATGCGTTATGCGTTATGCGTTATGCGTTATGCGTTATGCGTTATGCGTTATGCGTTATGCGTTATGCGCCATGCGTTATCCGTTATGCGTTATCCGTTATGCGTTACGCGTTATGCGTTATGCGTCATGCGTTATGCGTTATGCGTTCTGCGTTATGCGTTATGCGTTATGCGTTATGCGTTATGCGTTATGCGTTATGCGTTATGCGTTATGCGTTATGCGTTATGCGTTATGCGTTATGCGTTATGCGTTATGCGTTATGCGTTATGCGTTATGCGTTATGCGTTATGCGTTATGCGTTATGCGTTATGCGTTATGCGTTATGCGTTATGCGTTATGCGTTATGCGTTATGCGTTATGCGTTATGCGTTATGCGTTATGCGTTATGCGTTATGCGTTATGCGTTATGCGTTATGCGTTATGCGTTATGCGTTATGCGTTATGCGTTATGCGTTATGCGTTATGCGTTATGCGTTATGCGTTATGCGTTATGCGTTATGCGTTATGCGTTATGCGTCATGCGTTATGCGTTATGCGTTCTGCGTTATGCGTCATGCGTTATGCGTTATGCGTTCTGCGTTATGCGTTATGCGTTATGCGTTATGCGTTATGCGTTATGCGTTATGCGTTATGCGTTATGCGTTATGCGTTATGCGTTATGCGTTATGCGTTATGCGTTATGCGTTATGCGTTATGCCTTATGCGTTATGCGTTATGCGTTATGCGTTATGCGTTATGCGTTATGCGTTATGCGTTATGCGTTATGCGTTATGCGTTATGCGTTATGCGTTATGCGTTATGCGTTATGCGTTATGCGTTATGCGTTATGCGTTATGCGTTATGCGTTATGCGTTATGCGTTATGCGTTATGCGTTATGCGTTATGCGTTATGCGTTATGCGTTATGCGTTATGCGTTATGCGTTATGCGTTATGCGTTATGCGTTATGCGTTATGCGTTATGCGTTATGCGTTATGCGTTATGCGTTATGCGTTATGCGTTATGCGTTATGCGTTATGCGTTATGCGTTATGCGTTATGCGTTATGCGTTATGCGTTATGCGTTATGCGTTATGCGTTATGCGTTATGCGTTATGCGTTATGCGTTACGCGTTACGCGTTATGCGCTATGCGTTATGCGTTATGCGTTATGCGTTATGCGTTATGTGTTATGCGTTATGCGTTAAGCGTTATACGTTATGCGTTATGCGTTATGTGTTATGCGTTATGCGTTATGTGTTATGCGTTGTGCTTTACGGGTTATGCGATATGCGTTATGCGTTATGACTTTTTCATTGAACGTTATGCGTTATGCGATATGCGTTATGCGTTATGCGTTATGCGTTATGCGTTATGCGTTATGCGTTATGCGTTATGCGTTATGCGTTATGCGTTATGCGTTATGCGTTATGCGTTATGCGTTATGCGTTATGCGTTATGCGTTATGCGTTATGCGTTATGCGTTATGCGTTATGCGTTATGCGTTATGCGTTATGCGTTATGCGTTATGCGTTATGCCTTATGCGTTATGCGTTATGCGTTATGCGTTATGCGTTATGCGCCATGCGTTATCCGTTATGCGTTATCCGTTATGCGTTACGCGTTATGCGTTATGCGTTATGCGTTATGCGTTAAGCGTTATACGTTATGCGATATGCGTTATGCGTTATGTGTTATGCGTTATGCGTTATGCGTTATGCGTTATGCGTTATGCGTTATGCGTTATGCGTTATGCGTTATGCGTTATGCGTTATGCGTTATGCGTTATGCGTTATGCGTTATGCGTTATGCGTTATGCGTTATGCGTTATGCGTTATGCGTCATGCGTTATGCGTTATGCGTTCTGCGTTATGCGTCATGCGTTATGCGTTATGCGTTCTGCGTATGCGTTATGCGTTATGCGTTATGCGTTATGCGTTATGCGTTATGCGTTATGCGTTATGCGTTATGCGTTATGCGTTATGCGTTATGCGTTATGCGTTATGCGTTATGCGTTATGCGTTATGCGTTATGCGTTATGCGTTATGCGTTATGCGTTATGCGTTATGCGTTATGCGTTATGCGTTATGCGTTATGCGTTATGCGTTATGCGTTATGCGTTATGCGTTATGCGTTATGCGTTATGCGTTATGCGTTATGCGTTATGCGTTATGCGTTATGCGTTATGCGTTATGCGTTATGCGTTATGCGTTATGCGTTATGCGTTATGCGTTATGCGTTATGCGTTATGCGTTATGCGTTATGCGTTATGCGTTATGCGTTATGCGTTATGCGTTATGCGTTATGCGTTATGCGTTATGCGTTATGCGTTATGCGTTATGCGTTATGCGTTATGCGTTATGCGTTATGCGTTATGCGTTATGCGTTATGCGTTATGCGTTATGCGTTATGCGTTATGCGTTATGCGTTATGCGTTATGCGTTATGCGTCGTTATGCGTTATGCGTTATGCGTTATGCGTTATGCCTTATGCGTTATGCGTTATGCGTTATGCGTTATGCGTTATGCGTTATGCGTTATGCGTTATGCGTTATGCGTTATGCGTTATGCGTTATGCGTTATGCGTTATGCGTTATGCGTTATGCGTTATGCGTTATGCGTTATGCGTTATGCGTTATGCGTTATGCGTTATGCGTTATGCGTTATGCGTTATGCGTTATGCGTTATGCGTTATGCGTTATGCGTTATGCGTTATGCGTTATGCGTTATGCGTTATGCGTTATGCGTTATGCGTTATGCGTTATGCGTTATGCGTTATGCGTTATGCGTTATGCGTTATGCGTTATGCGTTATGCGTTATGCGTTATGCGTTATGCGTTATGCGTTATGCGTTATGCGTTATGCGTTATGCGTTATGCGTTATGCGTTATGCGTTATGCGTTATGCGTTATGCGTTATGCGTTATGCGTTATGCGTTATGCGTTATGCGTTATGCGTTATGCGTTATGCGTTATGCGTTATGCGTTATGCGTTATGCGTTATGCGTTATGCGTTATGCGTTATGCGTTATGCGTTATGCGTTATGCGTTATGCGTTATGCGTTATGCGTTATGCGTTATGCGTTATGCGTTATGCGTTATGCGTTATGCGTTATGCGTTATGCGTTATGCGTTATGCGTTATGCGTTATGCGTTATGCGTTATGCGTTATGCGTTATGCGTTATGCGTTATGCGTTATGCGTTATGCGTTATGCGTTATGCGTTATGCGTTATGCGTTATGCGTTATGCGTTATGCGTTATGCGTTATGCGTTATGCGTTATGCGTTATGCGTTATGCGTTATGCGTTATGCGTTATGCGTTATGCGTTATGCGTTATGCGTTATGCGTTATGCGTTATGCGTTATGCGTTATGCGTTATGCGTTATGCGTTATGCGTTATGCGTTATGCGTTATGCGTTATGCGTTATGCGTTATGCGTTATGCGTTATGCGTTATGCGTTATGCGTTATGCGTTATGCGTTATGCGTTATGCGTTATGCGTTATGCGTTATGCGTTATGCGTTATGCGTTATGCGTTATGCGTTATGCGTTATGCGTTATGCGTTATGCGTTATGCGTTATGCGTTATGCGTTATGCGTTATGCGTTATGCGTTATGCGTTATGCGTTATGCGTTATGCGTTATGCGTTATGCGTTATGCGTTATGCGTTATGCGTTATGCGTTATGCGTTATGCGTTATGCGTTAGGCGTTATGCGTTACGCGTTACGCGTTATGCGTTATGCGTTAAGCGTTAAGCGTTATACGTTATGCGATATGCGTTATGCGTTATGTGTTATGCGTTATGCGTTATGCGTTATGCGTTATGTGTTATGTGTGATGCGTTATGCGTTATGTGTTATGCGTTGTGCTTTACGGGTTATGCGATATGCGTTATGCGTTATGACTTTTTCATTGAACGTTATGCGTTATGCGTTATGCGTTATGCGTTATGCGTTATGCGTTATGCGTTATGCGTTATGCGTTATGCGTTATGCGTTATGCGTTATGCGTTATGCGTTATGCGTTATGCGTTATGCGTTATGCGTTATGCGTTATGCGTTATGCGTTAAGCGTTATGCGTTATGCGTTATGCGTTATGCGTTATGCGTTATGCGTTATGCGTTATGCGTTATGCGTTATGCGTTATGCGTTATGCGTTATGCGTTATGCGTTATGCGTTATGCGTTATGCGTTATGCGTTATGCGTTATGCGTTATGCGTTATGCGTTATGCGTTATGCGTTATGCGTTATGCGTTATGCGTTATGCGTTATGCGTTATGCGTTATGCGTTATGCGTTATGCGTTATGCGTTATGCGTTATGCGTTATGCGTTATGCGTTATGCGTTATGCGTTATGCGTTATGCGTTATGCGTTATGCGTTATGCGTTATGCGTTATGCGTTATGCGTTATGCGTTATGCGTTATGCGTTATGCGTTATGCGTTATGCGTTATGCGTTATGCGTTATGCGTTATGCGTTATGCGTTATGCGTTATGCGTTATGCGTTATGCGTTATGCGTTATGCGTTATGCGTTATGCGTTATGCGTTAAGCGTTATGCGTTATGCGTTATGCGTTATGCGTTATGCGTTATGCGTTATGCGTTATGCGTTATGCGTTATGCGTTATGCGTTATGCGTTATGCGTTATGCGTTATGCGTTATGCGTTATGCGTTATGCGTTATGCGTTATGCGTTATGCGTTATGCGTTATGCGTTATGCGTTATGCGTTATGCGTTATGCGTTATGCGTTATGCGTTATGCGTTATGCGTTATGCGTTATGCGTTATGCGTTATGCGTTATGCGTTATGCGTTATGCGTTATGCGTTATGCGTTATGCGTTATGCGTTATGCGTTATGCGTTATGCGTTATGCGTTATGCGTTACGCGTTACGCGTTATGCGTTATGCGTTATGCGTTTTGCGTTACGCGTTATGCGTTACGCGTTATGCGTTATGCGTTATGCGTTATGCGTTATGCGTTATGCGTTATGCGTTATGCGTTATGCGTTATGCGTTATGCGTTATGCGTTATGCGTTATGCGTTATGCGTTATGCGTTATGCGTTATGCGTTATGCGATACGCGTCATGCGTTAAGCGTTATGCGTTATGCATTATGCGTTATCCGTTATGCGTTATGCGTTATGCGTAATGCGTTATGAGTAATGTGTCATGCGTTATGCGTTATTCGTTAAGCGTTATGCGTAATGCGTTATGAGTAATGTGTCATGCGTTATGCGTTATGCGTTATTCGTTAAGCGTTATGCGTTATGCGTTATGCGTTATGCGTTATGCGTTATGCGTTATGCGTTATGCGTTATGCGTTATGCGTTATGCGTTATGCGTTATGCGTTATGCGTTATGCGTTATGCGTTATGCGTTATGCGTTATGCGTTATGCGTTATGCGTTATGCGTTATGCGTTATGCGTTATGCGTTATGCGTTATGCGTTAAGCGTTATGCGTTATGCGTTATGCGTTATGCGTTATGCGTTATGCGTTATGCGTTATGCGTTATGCGTCATGCGTTATGCGTTATGCGTTCTGCGTTATGCGTCATGCGTTATGCGTTATGCGTTATGCGTTATGCGTTATGCGTTATGCGTTATGCGTTATGCGTTATGCGTTATGCGTTATGCGTTATGCGTTATGCGTTATGCGTTATGCGTTATGCGTTATGCGTTATGCGTTATGCGTTATGCGTTATGCGTTATGCGTTATGCGTTATGCGTTATGCGTTATGCGTTATGCGTTATGCGTTATGCGTTATGCGTTATGCGTTATGCGTTATGCGTTATGCGTTATGCGTTATGCGTTATGCGTTATGCGTTATGTGTTATGCGTTATGC
>NW_027469709.1:0-74781 GCF_051020765.1 Lasioglossum baleicum
CTGCGGGATGCATCCTCTCGCACGTGTTTTTACTCGACTAGCCTGCGGGATGCATCCTCTCGCACGTGTTTTTACTCGACTACCCTGCGGGATGCATACCCTCGCACGTGTTTTTGCTCGACTAGCCATGCGCATCCCAAAAAACCTGCGCATGCGCATCCCACAAAACCTGCGTATGCGCATCCCACAAAACCTCGCACGTGTTTTTACTCGACTAGCCTGCGGGATGCATCCTCTCGCACGTGTTTTTGCTCGACTAGCCTGCGGGATGCATCCTCTCGCACGTGTTTTTACTCGACTAGCCTGCGGGATGCATCCTCTCGCACGTGTTTTTGCTCGACTAGCCTGCGGGATGCATCCTCTCGCACGTGTTTTTGCTCGACTAGCCTGCGGGATGCATCCTCTCGCACGTGTTTTTACTCGACTAGCCTGCGGGATGCATCCTCTCGCACGTGTTTTTACTCGACTACCCTGCGGGATGCATACCCTCGCACGTGTTTTTGCTCGACTAGCCATGCGCATCCCAAAAAACCTGCGCATGCGCATCCCACAAAACCTGCGTATGCGCATCCCACAAAACCTCGCACGTGTTTTTACTCGACTAGCCTGCGGGATGCATCCTCTCGCACGTGTTTTTGCTCGACTAGCCTGCGGGATGCATCCTCTCGCACGTGTCTTTACTCGACTAGCCTGCGGGATGCATCCTCTCGCACGTGTTTTTACTCGACTAGCCTGCAGGATGCATCCTCTCGCACGTGTTTTTACTCGACTAGCCTGCGGGATGCATCCTCTCGCACGTGTTTTTGCTCGACTAGCCATGCGCATCCCAAAAAACCTGCGCATGCGCATCCCAAAAAACCTGCGCATGCGCATCCCCAAAAAACCTGCGCATGCGCATCCCACAAAACCTGCGCATGCGCATCCCACAAAACCTCGCACGTGTTTTTACTCGACTAGCCTGCGGGATGCATCCTCTAGCACGTGTTTTTACTCGACTAGCCTGCGGGATGCATCCTCTCGCACGTGTTTTTGCTCGACTAGCCATGCGCATCCCAAAAAACCTGCGCATGCGCATCCCAAAAAACCTGCGCATGCGCATCCCACAAAACCTGCGCATGCGCATCCCACAAAACCTCGCACGTGTTTTTACTCGACTAGCCTGCGGGATGCATCCTCTAGCACGTGTTTTTACTCGACTAGCCTGCGGGATGCATCCTCTCGCACGTGTTTTTGCTCGACTAGCCTGCGGGATGCATCCTCTCGCACGTGTTTTTGCTCGACTAGCCTGCGGGATGCATCCTCTCGCACGTGTTTTTACTCTACTAGCCTGCAGGATGCATGCTCTCGCACGTGTTTTTACTCGACTAGCCTGCGGGATGCATCCTCTCGCACGTGTTTTTACTCGACTACCCTGCGGGATGCATCCTCTCGCACGTGTTTTTGCTCGACTAGCCTGCGGGATGCATCCTCTCGCACGTGTTTTTGCTCGACTAGCCATGCGCATCCCAAAAAACCTGCGCATGCGCATCCCAAAAAACCTGCGCATGCGCATCCCACAAAACCTGTGCATGCGCATCCCACAAAACCTCGCACGTGTTTTTACTCGACTAGCCTGCGGGATGCATCCTCTCGCACGTGTTTTTACTCGACTAGCCTGCGGGATGCATCCTCTCGCACGTGTTTTTACTAGACTAGCCTGCGGGATGCATCCTCTCGCACGTGTTTTTCCTCGACTAGCCATGCGCATCCCAAAAAACCTGCGCATGCGCATTCCAAAAAACCTGCGCATGCGCATCCCACAAAACCTCGCACGTGTTTTTACTCGACTAGCCTGCGGGATGCATCCTCTCGCACGTGTTTTTGCTCGACTAGCCTGCGGGATGCATCCTCTCGCACGTGTTTTTGCTCGACTAGCCTGCGGGATGCATCCTCTCGCACGTGTTTTTACTCGACTAGCCTGCAGGATGCATCCTCTCGCACGTGTTTTTACTCGACTAGCCTGCGGGATGCATCCTCTCGCACGTGTTTTTACTCGACTACCCTGCGGGATGCATCCTCTCGCACGTGTTTTTGCTCGACTAGCCTTGCGCATCCCAAAAAACCTGCGCATGCGCTTCCCACAAAACCTGCGCATGCGCATCCCACAAAACCTCGCACGTGTTTTTACTCGACTAGCCTGCGGGATGCATCCTCTCGCACGTGTTTTTACTCGACTAGCCTGCGGGATGCATCCTCTCGCACGTGTTTTTACTCGACTACCCTGCGGGATGCATCCTCTCGCACGTGTTTTTGCTCGACTAGCCATGCGCATCCCAGAAAACCTGCGCATGCGCATCCCACAAAACCTGCGCATGCGCATCCTACAAAACCTCGCACGTGTTTTTACTCGACTAGCCTGCGGGATGCATCCTCTCGCACGTGTTTTTACTCGACTAGCCTGCAGGATGCATCCTCTCGCACGTGTTTTTACTCGACTAGCCTGCGGGATGCATCCTCTCGCACGTGTTTTTACTCGACTATCCTGCGGGATGCACCCTCTCGCACGTGTTTTTGCTCGACTAGCCTGCGGGATGGATCCTCTCGCACGTGTTTTTGCTGGACTAGCCTGCGGGATGCATCCTCTCGCACGTGTTTTTGCTCGACTAGCCTGCGGGATGCATCCTCTCGCACGTGTTTTTACTCGACTACCCTGCGGGATGCATCCTCTCGCACGTGCTTTTGCTCGACTAGCCATGCGCATCCCAAAAAACCTGCGCATGCGCTTCCCAAAAAACCTGCGCATGCGCATCCCACAAAACCTCGCACGTGTTTTTGCTCGACTAGCCTGCGGGATGCATCCTCTCGCACGTGTTTTTACTCGACTAGCCTGCGGGATGCATCCTCTCGCACGTGTTTTTACTCGACTAGCCTGCGGGATGCATCCTCTCGCACGTGTTTTTACTCGACTAGCCTGCGGGATGCATCCTCTCGCACGTGTTTTTGCTCGACTAGCCATGCGCATCCCAAAAAACCTGCGCATGCGCATCCCAAAAAACCTGCGCATGCCCATCCCACAAAACCTGTGCATGCGCATCCCACAAAACCTCGCACGTGTTTTTACTCGACTAGCCTGCGGGATGCATCCTCTCGCACGTGTTTTTACTCGACTAGCCTGCGGGATGCATCCTCTCGCACGTGTTTTTACTCGACTAGCCTGCGGGATGCATCCTCTCGCACGTGTTTTTACTCGACTAGCCATGCGCATCCCAAAAAACCTGCGCATGCGCATCCCACAAAACCTGCGCATGCGCATCCCACAAAACCTCGCACGTGTTTTTAGTCGACTAGCCTGCGGGATGCATCCTCACGCATGTGTTTTTACTCGACTACCCTGCGGGATGCATCCTCTCGCACGTGTTTTTGCTCGACTAGCCTTGCGCATCCCAAAAAACCTGCGCATGCGCATCTCACAAAACCTGTGCATGCGCATCCCACAAAACCTCGCACGTGTTTTTAGTCGACTAGCCTGCGGGATGCATCCTCTCGCACGTGTTTTTACTCGACTAGCCTGCGGGATGCATGCTCTCGCACGTGTTTTTACTCGACTAGCCTGCGGGATGCATCCTCTCGCACGTATTTTTGCTCGACTAGCCTGCGGGATGCATCCTCTCGCACGTGTTTTTGCTCGACTAGGCATGCGCATCCCAAAAAACCTGCGCATGCGCATCCCAAAAAACCTGCGCATGCGCATCCCACAAAACCTCGCACGTGTTTTTACTCGACTAGCCTGCGGGATGCATCCTCTCGCACGTGTTTTTACTCGACTAAACTGCGGGATGCATCCTCTCGCACGTGTTTTTACTCGACTAGCCTGCGGGAAGCATCCTCTCGCACGTGTTTTTCCTCGACTAGCCACGCGCATCCCAAAAAACCTGCGCATGCGCATCCCAAAAAACCTGCGCATGCGCATCCCAAAAAACCTGCGCATGCGCATCCCACAAAACCTGCGCATGCGCATCCCACAAAACCTCGCACGTGTTTTTGCTCGACTAGCCTGCGGGATGCATCCTCTCGCACGTGTTTTAGCTCGACT
Organism: Lasioglossum baleicum; assembly: GCF_051020765.1. Taxonomy (NCBI): domain Eukaryota; kingdom Metazoa; phylum Arthropoda; class Insecta; order Hymenoptera; family Halictidae; genus Lasioglossum; species Lasioglossum baleicum. The sequence continues at coordinate 4,073 of NW_027469709.1, forward strand.
AGGCATGCGCATCCCAAAAAACCTGCGCATGCGCATCCCAAAGAACCTGCGCATGCGCATCCCACAAAACCTGTGCATGCGCATCCCACAAAACCTCGCACGTGTTTTTACTCGACTAGCCTGCGGGATGCATCCTCTCGCACGTGTTTTTACTCGACTAGCCTGCGGGATGCATCCTCTCGCACGTGTTTTTCCTCGACTAGCCATGCGCATCCCAAAAAACCTGCGCATGCGCATCCCAAAAAACCTGCGCATGCGCATCCCACAAAAACTGCGCATGCGCATCCCACAAAACCTCGCACGTGTTTTTACTCGACTAGCCTGCGGGATGCATCCTCTCGCACGTGTTTTTGCTCGACTAGCCTGCGGGATGCATCCTCTCGCACGTGTTTTTCCTCGACTAGCCATGCGCATCCCATAAAACCTGCGCATGCGCATCCCAAAAAACCTGCGCATGCGCATCCCACAAAACCTGCGCATGCGCATCCCACAAAACCTCGCACGTGTTTTTACTCGACTAGCCTGCGGGATGCATCCTCTAGCACGTGTTTTTACTCGACTAGCCTGCGGGATGCATCCTCTCGCACGTGTTTTTGCTCGACTAGCCTGCGGGATGCATCCTCTCGCTCGTGTTCTTGCTCGACTAGCCTGCGGGATGCATCCTCCCGCACGTGTTTTTACTCGACTAGCCTGCAGGATGCATCCTCTCGCACGTGTTTTTACTCGACTAGCCTGCGGGATGCATCCTCTCGCACGTGTTTTTACTCGACTACCCTGCGGGATGCATCCTCTCGCACGTGTTTTTGCTCGACTAGCCTTGCGCATCCCAAAAAACCTGCGCATGCGCTTCCCACAAAACCTGCGCATGCGCATCCCACAAAACCTCGCACGTGTTTTTACTCGACTAGCCTGCGGGATGCATCCTCTCGCACGTGTTTTTACTCGACTAGCCTGCGGGATGCATCCTCTCGCACGTGTTTTTACTCGACTATCCTGCGGGATGCACCCTCTCGCACGTGTTTTTGCTCGACTAGCCTGCGGGATGGATCCTCTCGCACGTGTTTTTGCTGGACTAGCCTGCGGGATGCATCCTCTCGCACGTGTTTTTACTCGACTAGCCATGCGCATCCCAAAAAACCTGCGCATGCGCATCCCACAAAACCTGCGCATGCGCATCCCACAAAACCTCGCACGTGTTTTTACTCGACTAGCCTGCGGGATGCATCCTCTCGCACGTGTTTTTACTCGACTAGCCTGCGGGATGCATCCTCTCGCACGTGTTTTTACTCGACTACCCTGCGGGATGCATCCTCTCGCACGTGTTTTTGCTCGACTAGCCTTGCGCATCCCAAAAAACCTGCGCATGCGCATCCCACAAAACCTCGCACGTGTTTTTAGTCGACTATCCTGCGGGATGCATCCTCTCGCACGTGTTTTTACTCGACTAGCCTGCGGGATGCATCCTCTCGCACGTGTTTTTACTCGACTACCCTGCGGGATGCATCCTCTCGCACGTGTTTTTGCTCGACTAGCCTTGCGCATCCCACAAAACCTGCGTATGCGCATCCCACAAAACCTCGCACGTGTTTTTACTCGACTAGCCTGCGGGATGCATCCTCTCGCACGTGTTTTTACTCGACTATCCTGCGGGATGCACCCTCTCGCACGTGTTTTTGCTCGACTAGCCTGCGGGATGGATCCTCTCGCACGTGTTTTTGCTGGACTAGCCTGCGGGATGCATCCTCTCGCACGTGTTTTTGCTCGACTAGGCATGCGCATCCCAAAAAACCTGCGCATGCGCATCCCAAAAAACCTGCGCATGCGCATCCCACAAAACCTGCGCATGCGCATCCCACAAAACCTCGCACGTGTTTTTACTCGACTAGCCTGCGGGATGCATCCTCTCGCACGTGTTTTTACTCGACTTGCCTGCGGGATGCATCCTCTCGCACGTGTTTTTACTCGACTAGCCATGCGCATCCCAAAAAACCTGCGCATGCGCATCCCACAAAACCTGCGCATGCGCATCCCACAAAACCTCGCACGTGTTTTTACTCGACTAGCCTGCGGGATGCATCCTCTAGCACGTGTTTTTACTCGACTAGCCTGCGGGATGCATCCTCTCGCACGTGTTTTTACTCGACTACCCTGCGGGATGCATCCTCTCGCACGTGTTTTTGCTCGACTAGCCTTGCGCATCCCAAAAAACCTGCGCATGCGCATCCCACAAAACCTCGCACGTGTTTTTAGTCGACTATCCTGCGGGATGCATCCTCTCGCACGTGTTTTTACTCGACTAGCCTGCGGGATGCATCCTCTCGCACGTGTTTTTACTCGACTACCCTGCGGGATGCATCCTCTCGCACGTGTTTTTGCTCGACTAGCCTTGCGCATCCCACAAAACCTGCGTATGCGCATCCCACAAAACCTCGCACGTGTTTTTACTCGACTAGCCTGCGGGATGCATCCTCTCGCACGTGTTTTTGCTCGACTAGCCTGCGGGATGCATCCTCTCGCACGTGTTTTTACTCGACTAGCCTGCAGGATGCATCCTCTCGCACGTGTTTTTACTCGACTAGCCTGCGGGATGCATCCTCTCGCACGTGTTTTTGCTCGACTAGCCATGCGCATCCCAAAAAACCTGCGCATGCGCATCCCAAAAAACCTGCGCATGCGCATCCCCAAAAAACCTGCGCATGCGCATCCCACAAAACCTGCGCATGCGCATCCCACAAAACCTCGCACGTGTTTTTACTCGACTAGCCTGCGGGATGCATCCTCTCGCACGTGTTTTTACTCGACTAGCCTGCGGGATGCATCCTCTCGCACGTGTTTTTGCTCGACTAGCCTGCGGGATGCATCCTCTCGCACGTGTTTTTGCTCGACTAGCCATGCGCATCCCAAAAAACCTGCGCATGCGCATCCCAAAAAACCTGCGCATGCGCATCCCACAAAACCTGCGCATGCGCATCCCACAAAACCTCGCACGTGTTTTTACTCGACTAGCCTGCGGGATGCATCCTCTAGCACGTGTTTTTACTCGACTAGCCTGCGGGATGCATCCTCTCGCACGTGTTTTTGCTCGACTAGCCTGCGGGATGCATCCTCTCGCACGTGTTTTTGCTCGACTAGCCTGCGGGATGCATCCTCTCGCACGTGTTTTTACTCTACTAGCCTGCAGGATGCATGCTCTCGCACGTGTTTTTACTCGACTAGCCTGCGGGATGCATCCTCTCGCACGTGTTTTTACTCGACTACCCTGCGGGATGCATCCTCTCGCACGTGTTTTTGCTCGACTAGCCTGCGGGATGCATCCTCTCGCACGTGTTTTTGCTCGACTAGCCATGCGCATCCCAAAAAACCTGCGCATGCGCATCCCAAAAAACCTGCGCATGCGCATCCCACAAAACCTGTGCATGCGCATCCCACAAAACCTCGCACGTGTTTTTACTCGACTAGCCTGCGGGATGCATCCTCTCGCACGTGTTTTTACTCGACTAGCCTGCGGGATGCATCCTCTCGCACGTGTTTTTACTAGACTAGCCTGCGGGATGCATCCTCTCGCACGTGTTTTTCCTCGACTAGCCATGCGCATCCCAAAAAACCTGCGCATGCGCATCCCACAAAACCTCGCACGTGTTTTTACTCGACTAGCCTGCGGGATGCATCCTCTCGCACGTGTTTTTGCTCGACTAGCCTGCGGGATGCATCCTCTCGCACGTGTTTTTGCTCGACTAGCCTGCGGGATGCATCCTCTCGCACGTGTTTTTACTCGACTAGCCTGCAGGATGCATCCTCTCGCACGTGTTTTTACTCGACTAGCCTGCGGGATGCATCCTCTCGCACGTGTTTTTACTCGACTACCCTGCGGGATGCATCCTCTCGCACGTGTTTTTGCTCGACTAGCCTTGCGCATCCCAAAAAACCTGCGCATGCGCTTCCCACAAAACCTGCGCATGCGCATCCCACAAAACCTCGCACGTGTTTTTACTCGACTAGCCTGCGGGATGCATCCTCTCGCACGTGTTTTTACTCGACTAGCCTGCGGGATGCATCCTCTCGCACGTGTTTTTACTCGACTACCCTGCGGGATGCATCCTCTCGCACGTGTTTTTGCTCGACTAGCCATGCGCATCCCAGAAAACCTGCGCATGCGCATCCCACAAAACCTGCGCATGCGCATCCTACAAAACCTCGCACGTGTTTTTACTCGACTAGCCTGCGGGATGTATCCTCTCGCACGTGTTTTTACTCGACTAGCCTGCAGGATGCATCCTCTCGCACGTGTTTTTACTCGACTAGCCTGCGGGATGCATCCTCTCGCACGTGTTTTTACTCGACTATCCTGCGGGATGCACCCTCTCGCACGTGTTTTTGCTCGACTAGCCTGCGGGATGGATCCTCTCGCACGTGTTTTTGCTGGACTAGCCTGCGGGATGCATCCTCTCGCACGTGTTTTTGCTCGACTAGCCTGCGGGATGCATCCTCTCGCACGTGTTTTTACTCGACTAGCCTGCGGGATGCATCCTCTCGCACGTGCTTTTGCTCGACTAGCCATGCGCATCCCAAAAAACCTGCGCATGCGCTTCCCAAAAAACCTGCGCATGCGCATCCCACAAAACCTCGCACGTGTTTTTGCTCGACTAGCCTGCGGGATGCATCCTCTCGCACGTGTTTTTACTCGACTAGCCTGCGGGATGCATCCTCTCGCACGTGTTTTTACTCGACTAGCCTGCGGGATGCATCCTCTCGCACGTGTTTTTGCTCGACTAGCCATGCGCATCCCAAAAAACCTGCGCATGCGCATCCCAAAAAACCTGCGCATGCGCATCCCACAAAACCTGCGCATGCGCATCCCACAAAACCTCGCACGTGTTTTTACTCGACTAGCCTGCGGGATGCATCCTCTAGCACGTGTTTTTACTCGACTAGCCTGCGGGATGCATCCTCTCGCACGTGTTTTTGCTCGACTAGCCTGCGGGATGCATCCTCTCGCACGTGTTTTTGCTCGACTAGCCTGCGGGATGCATCCTCTCGCACGTGTTTTTACTCTACTAGCCTGCAGGATGCATGCTCTCGCACGTGTTTTTACTCGACTAGCCTGCGGGATGCATCCTCTCGCACGTGTTTTTACTCGACTACCCTGCGGGATGCATCCTCTCGCACGTGTTTTTGCTCGACTAGCCTGCGGGATGCATCCTCTCGCACGTGTTTTTGCTCGACTAGCCATGCGCATCCCAAAAAACCTGCGCATGCGCATCCCAAAAAACCTGCGCATGCGCATCCCACAAAACCTGTGCATGCGCATCCCACAAAACCTCGCACGTGTTTTTACTCGACTAGCCTGCGGGATGCATCCTCTCGCACGTGTTTTTACTCGACTAGCCTGCGGGATGCATCCTCTCGCACGTGTTTTTACTAGACTAGCCTGCGGGATGCATCCTCTCGCACGTGTTTTTCCTCGACTAGCCATGCGCATCCCAAAAAACCTGCGCATGCGCATCCCACAAAACCTCGCACGTGTTTTTACTCGACTAGCCTGCGGGATGCATCCTCTCGCACGTGTTTTTGCTCGACTAGCCTGCGGGATGCATCCTCTCGCACGTGTTTTTGCTCGACTAGCCTGCGGGATGCATCCTCTCGCACGTGTTTTTACTCGACTAGCCTGCAGGATGCATCCTCTCGCACGTGTTTTTACTCGACTAGCCTGCGGGATGCATCCTCTCGCACGTGTTTTTACTCGACTACCCTGCGGGATGCATCCTCTCGCACGTGTTTTTGCTCGACTAGCCTTGCGCATCCCAAAAAACCTGCGCATGCGCTTCCCACAAAACCTGCGCATGCGCATCCCACAAAACCTCGCACGTGTTTTTACTCGACTAGCCTGCGGGATGCATCCTCTCGCACGTGTTTTTACTCGACTAGCCTGCGGGATGCATCCTCTCGCACGTGTTTTTACTCGACTACCCTGCGGGATGCATCCTCTCGCACGTGTTTTTGCTCGACTAGCCATGCGCATCCCAGAAAACCTGCGCATGCGCATCCCACAAAACCTGCGCATGCGCATCCTACAAAACCTCGCACGTGTTTTTACTCGACTAGCCTGCGGGATGTATCCTCTCGCACGTGTTTTTACTCGACTAGCCTGCAGGATGCATCCTCTCGCACGTGTTTTTACTCGACTAGCCTGCGGGATGCATCCTCTCGCACGTGTTTTTACTCGACTATCCTGCGGGATGCACCCTCTCGCACGTGTTTTTGCTCGACTAGCCTGCGGGATGGATCCTCTCGCACGTGTTTTTGCTGGACTAGCCTGCGGGATGCATCCTCTCGCACGTGTTTTTGCTCGACTAGCCTGCGGGATGCATCCTCTCGCACGTGTTTTTACTCGACTACCCTGCGGGATGCATCCTCTCGCACGTGCTTTTGCTCGACTAGCCATGCGCATCCCAAAAAACCTGCGCATGCGCTTCCCAAAAAACCTGCGCATGCGCATCCCACAAAACCTCGCACGTGTTTTTGCTCGACTAGCCTGCGGGATGCATCCTCTCGCACGTGTTTTTACTCGACTAGCCTGCGGGATGCATCCTCTCGCACGTGTTTTTACTCGACTAGCCTGCGGGATGCATCCTCTCGCACGTGTTTTTACTCGACTAGCCTGCGGGATGCATCCTCTCGCACGTGTTTTTGCTCGACTAGCCATGCGCATCCCAAAAAACCTGCGCATGCGCATCCCAAAAAACCTGCGCATGCCCATCCCACAAAACCTGTGCATGCGCATCCCACAAAACCTCGCACGTGTTTTTACTCGACTAGCCTGCGGGATGCATCCTCTCGCACGTGTTTTTACTCGACTAGCCTGCGGGATGCATCCTCTCGCACGTGTTTTTACTCGACTAGCCTGCGGGATGCATCCTCTCGCACGTGTTTTTACTCGACTAGCCATGCGCATCCCACAAAACCTGCGCATGCGCATCCCACAAAACCTCGCACGTGTTTTTAGTCGACTAGCCTGCGGGATGCATCCTCACGCATGTGTTTTTACTCGACTACCCTGCGGGATGCATCCTCTCGCACGTGTTTTTGCTCGACTAGCCTTGCGCATCCCAAAAAACCTGCGCATGCGCATCTCACAAAACCTGTGCATGCGCATCCCACAAAACCTCGCACGTGTTTTTAGTCGACTAGCCTGCGGGATGCATCCTCTCGCACGTGTTTTTACTCGACTAGCCTGCGGGATGCATGCTCTCGCACGTGTTTTTACTCGACTAGCCTGCGGGATGCATCCTCTCGCACGTATTTTTGCTCGACTAGCCTGCGGGATGCATCCTCTCGCACGTGTTTTTGCTCGACTAGGCATGCGCATCCCAAAAAACCTGCGCATGCGCATCCCAAAAAACCTGCGCATGCGCATCCCACAAAACCTGTGCATGCGCATCCCACAAAACCTCGCACGTGTTTTTACTCGACTAGCCTGCGGGATGCATCCTCTCGCACGTGTTTTTACTCGACTAAACTGCGGGATGCATCCTCTCGCACGTGTTTTTACTCGACTAGCCTGCGGGAAGCATCCTCTCGCACGTGTTTTTCCTCGACTAGCCACGCGCATCCCAAAAAACCTGCGCATGCGCATCCCAAAAAACCTGCGCATGCGCATCCCACAAAACCTGCGCATGCGCATCCCACAAAACCTCGCACGTGTTTTTGCTCGACTAGCCTGCGGGATGCATCCTCTCGCACGTGTTTTAGCTCGACTAGGCATGCGCATCCCAAAAAACCTGCGCATGCGCATCCCAAAGAACCTGCGCATGCGCATCCCACAAAACCTGTGCATGCGCATCCCACAAAACCTCGCACGTGTTTTTACTCGACTAGCCTGCGGGATGCATCCTCTCGCACGTGTTTTTACTCGACTAGCCTGCGGGATGCATCCTCTCGCACGTGTTTTTCCTCGACTAGCCATGCGCATCCCAAAAAACCTGCGCATGCGCATCCCAAAAAACCTGCGCATGCGCATCCCACAAAAACTGCGCATGCGCATCCCACAAAACCTCGCACGTGTTTTTACTCGACTAGCCTGCGGGATGCATCCTCTCGCACGTGTTTTTGCTCGACTAGCCTGCGGGATGCATCCTCTCGCACGTGTTTTTCCTCGACTAGCCATGCGCATCCCATAAAACCTGCGCATGCGCATCCCAAAAAACCTGCGCAAGCGCATCCCACAAAACCTGCGCATGCGCATCCCACAAAACCTCGCACGTGTTTTTACTCGACTAGCCTGCGGGATGCATCCTCTAGCACGTGTTTTTACTCGACTAGCCTGCGGGATGCATCCTCTCGCACGTGTTTTTGCTCGACTAGCCTGCGGGATGCATCCTCTCGCTCGTGTTTTTGCTCGACTAGCCTGCGGGATGCATCCTCCCGCACGTGTTTTTACTCGACTAGCCTGCAGGATGCATCCTCTCGCACGTGTTTTTACTCGACTAGCCTGCGGGATGCATCCTCTCGCACGTGTTTTTACTCGACTACCCTGCGGGATGCATCCTCTCGCACGTGTTTTTGCTCGACTAGCCTTGCGCATCCCAAAAAACCTGCGCATGCGCTTCCCACAAAACCTGCGCATGCGCATCCCACAAAACCTCGCACGTGTTTTTACTCGACTAGCCTGCGGGATGCATCCTCTCGCACGTGTTTTTACTCGACTAGCCTGCGGGATGCATCCTCTCGCACGTGTTTTTACTCGACTACCCTGCGGGATGCATCCTCTCGCACGTGTTTTTGCTCGACTAGCCATGCGCATCCCAAAAAACCTGCGCATGCGCATCCCACAAAACCTGCGCATGCGCATCCTACAAAACCTCGCACGTGTTTTTACTCGACTAGCCTGCGGGATGCATCCTCTCGCACGTGTTTTTACTCGACTAGCCTGCAGGATGCATCCTCTCGCACGTGTTTTTACTCGACTAGCCTGCGGGATGCATCCTCTCGCACGTGTTTTTACTCGACTATCCTGCGGGATGCACCCTCTCGCACGTGTTTTTGCTTGACTAGCCTGCGGGATGGATCCTCTCGCACGTGTTTTTGCTGGACTAGCCTGCGGGATGCATCCTCTCGCACGTGTTTTTGCTCGACTAGGCATGCGCATCCCAAAAAACCTGCGCATGCGCATCCCAAAAAACCTGCGCATGCGCATCCCACAAAACCTGCGCATGCGCATCCCACAAAACCTCGCACGTGTTTTTACTCGACTAGCCTGCGGGATGCATCCTCTCGCACGTGTTTTTACTCGACTTGCCTGCGGGATGCATCCTCTCGCACGTGTTTTTACTCGACTAGCCATGCGCATCCCAAAAAACCTGCGCATGCGCATCCCACAAAACCTGCGCATGCGCATCCCACAAAACCTCGCACGTGTTTTTACTCGACTAGCCTGCGGGATGCATCCTCTCGCACGTGTTTTTACTCGACTAGCCTGCGGGATGCATCCTCTCGCACGTGTTTTTACTCGACTACCCTGCGGGATGCATCCTCTCGCACGTGTTTTTGCTCGACTAGCCTTGCGCATCCCAAAAAACCTGCGCATGCGCATCCCACAAAACCTCGCACGTGTTTTTAGTCGACTATCCTGCGGGATGCATCCTCTCGCACGTGTTTTTACTCGACTAGCCTGCGGGATGCATCCTCTCGCACGTGTTTTTGCTCGACTAGGCATGCGCATCCCAAAAAACCTGCGCATGCGCATCCCAAAAAACCTGCGCATACGCATCCCACAAAACCTGTGCATGCGCATCCCACAAAACCTCGCACGTGTTTTTACTCGACTAGCCTGCGGGATGCATCCTCTCGCATATGTTTTTACTCGACTAGCCTGCGGGATGCATCCTCTCGCACGTGTTTTTACTCGACTAGCCTGCGGGAAGCATCCTCTCGCACGTGTTTTTCCTCGACTAGCCATGCGCATCCCAAAAAACCTGCGCATGCGCATTCCAAAAAACCTGCGCATGCGCATCCCACAAAACCTGCGCATGCGCATCCCACAAAACCTCGCACGTGTTTTTACTCGACTAGCCTGCGGGATGCATCCTCTCGCACGTGTTTTTACTCGACTAGCCTGCGGGATGCATCCTCTCGCACGTGTTTTTGCTCGACTAGCCTGCGGGATGCATCCTCTCGCACGTATTTTCGCTCGACTAGCCTGCGGGATGCATCCTCTCGCACGTGTTTTTACTCGACTAGCCTGCAGGATGCATCCTCTCGCACGTGTTTTTACTCGACTAGCCTGCGGGATGCATCCTCTCGCACGTGTTTTTACTCGACTACCCTGCGGGATGCATCCTCTCGCACGTGTTTTTGCTCGACTAGCCATGCGCATCCCAAAAAACCTGCGCATGCGCTTCCCAAAAAAACTGCGCATGCGCATCCCACAAAACCTGTTCATGCGCATCCCACAAAACCTCGCACGTGTTTTTACTCGACTAGCCTGCGGGATGCATCCTCTCGCACGTGTTTTTACTCGACTAGCCTGCGGGATGCATCCTCTCGCACGTGTTTTTTGCTCGACTAGCCTGCGGGATGCATCCTCTCGCACGTGTTTTTGCTCGACTAGCGTGCGGGATGCATCCTCTCGCACGTGTTTTTACTCGACTAGCCTGCAGGATGCATCCTCTCGCACGTGTTTTTACTCGACTAGCCTGCGGGATGCATCCTCTCGCACGTGTTTTTACTCGACTACCCTGCGGGATGCATCCTCTCGCACGTGCTTTTGCTCGACTAGCCATGCGCATCCCAAAAAACCTGCGCATGCGCTTCCCAAAAAACCTGCGCATGCGCATCCCACAAAACCTCGCACGTGTTTTTGCTCGACTAGCCTGCGGGATGCATCCTCTCGCACGTGTTTTTACTCGACTAGCCTGCGGGACGCATCCTCTCGCACGTGTTTTTACTCGACTAGCCTGCGGGATGCATCCTCTCGCACGTGTTTTTACTCGACTAGCCTGCGGGATGCATCCTCTCGCACGTGTTTTTACTCGACTAGCCTGCGGGATGCATCCTCTCGCACGTGTTTTTACTCGACTAGCCATGCGCAACCCAAAAAACCTGCGCATGCGCATCCCACACAACCTGCGCATGCGCATCCCACAAAACCTCGCACGTGTTTTTACTCGACTAGCCTGCGGGATGCATCCTCTCGCACGTGTTTTTACTCGACTAGCCTGCGGGATGCATCCTTTCGCACGTGTTTTTACTCGACTACCCTGCGGGATGCATCCTCTCGCACGTGTTTTTGCTCGACTAGCCTTGCGCATCCCAAAAAACCTGCGCATGCGCATCCCACAAAACCTGCGCATGCGCATCCCACAAAACCTCGCACGTGTTTTTAGTCGACTAGCCTGCGGGATGCATCCTCTCGCACGTGTTTTTACTCGACTAGCCTGCGGGATGCATCCTCTCGCACGTGTTTTTACTCGACTAGCCTGCGGGATGCATCCTCTCGCACGTGTTTTTGCTCGACTAGCCTGCGGGATGCATCCTCTCGCACGTGTTTTTACTCGACTAGCCATGCGCATCCCAAAAAACCTGCGCATGCGCATCCCACAAAATATGCGCATGCGCATCCCACAAAACCTCGCACGTGTTTTTACTCGACTAGCCTGCGGGATGCATCCTCTCGCACGTGTTTTTACTCGACTAGCCTGCGGGATGCATCCTCTCGCACGTGTTTTTACTCGACTACCCTGCGGGATGCATCCTCTCGCACGTGTTTTTGCTCGACTAGCCTTGCGCATCCCAAAAAACCTGCGCATGCGCATCCCACAAAACCTGCGCATGCGCATCCCACAAAACCTCGCACGTGTTTTTAGTCGACTAGCCTGCGGGATGCATCCTCTCGCACGTGTTTTTACTCGACTAGCCTGCGGGATGCATCCTCTCGCACGTGTTTTTACTCGACTGGCCTGCGGGATGCATCCTCTCGCACGTGTTTTTGCTCGACTAGCCTGCGGGATGCATCCTCTCGCACGTGTTTTTGCTCGACTAGGCATGCGCATCCCAAAAAACCTGCGCATGCGCATCCCAAAAAACCTGCGCATGCGCATCCCACAAAACCTGTGCATGCGCATCCCACAAAACCTCGCACGTGTTTTTACTCGACTAGCCTGCGGGATGCATCCTCTCGCACGTTTTTTTACTCGACTAGCCTGCGGGATGCATCCTCTCGCACGTGTTTTTACTCGACTAGCCATGCGCATCCCAAAAAACCTGCGCATGCGCATCCCACAAAACCTGCGCATGCGCATCCCACAAAACCTCGCACGTGTTTTTAGTCGACTAGCCTGCGGGATGCATCCTCTCGCACGTGTTTCTACTCGACTACCCTGCGGGATGCATCCTCTCGCACGTGTTTTTGCTCGACTAGCCTTGCGCATCCCAAAAAACCTGCGCATGCGCATCTCACAAAACCTGTGCATGCGCATCCCACAAAACCTCGCACGTGTTTTTAGTCGACTAGCCTGCGGGATGCATCCTCTCGCACGTGTTTTTACTCGACTAGCCTGCGGGATGCATGCTCTCGCACGTGTTTTTACTCGACTAGCCTGCGGGATGCATCCTCTCGCACGTGTTTTTGCTCGACTAGCCTGCGGGATGCATCCTCTCGCACGTGTTTTTGCTCGACTAGGCATGCGCATCCCAAAAAACCTGCGCATGCGCATCCCAAAAAATCTGCGCATGCGCATCCCACAAAACCTGTGCATGCGCATCCCACAAAACCTCGCACGTGTTTTTACTCGACTAGCCTGCGGGATGCATCCTCTCGCACGTGTTTTTACTCGACTAGCCTGCGGGATGCATCCTCTCGCACGTGTTTTTACTCGACTAGCCTGCGGGAAGCATCCTCTCGCACGTGTTTTTCCTCGACTAGCCACGCGCATCCCAAAAAACCTGCGCATGCGCATCCCAAAAAACCTGCGCATGCGCATCCCACAAAACCTGCGCATGCGCATCCCACAAAACCTCGCACGTGTTTTTACTCGACTAGCCTGCGGGATGCATCCTCTCGCACGTGTTTTTACTCGACTAGCCTGCGGGATGCATCCTCTCGCACGTGTTTTTGCTCGACTAGCCTGCGGGATGCATCCTCTCGCACGTGTTTTTGCTCGACTAGGCATGCGCATCCCAAAAAACCTGCGCATGCGCATCCCACAAAACCTGTGCATGCGCATCCCACAAAACCTCGCACGTGTTTTTACTCGACTAGCCTGCGGGATGCATCCTCTCGCACGTGTTTTTACTCGACTAGCCTGCGGGATGCATCCTCTCGCACGTGTTTTTACTCGACTAGCCTGCGGGATGCATCCTCTCGCACGTGTTTTTGCTCGACTAGCCTGCGGGATGCATCCTCTCGCACGTGTTTTTGCTCGACTAGGCATGCGCATCCCAAAAAACCTGCGCATGCGCATCCCAAAAAACCTGCGCATGCGCATCCCACAAAACCTGTGCATGCGCATCCCACAAAACCTCGCACGTGTTTTTACTCGACTAGCCTGCGGGATGCATCCTCTCGCACGTGTTTTTACTCGACTAGCCTGCGGGATGCATCCTCTCGCACGTGTTTTTACTCGACTAGCCTGCGGGATGCATCCTCTCGCACGTGTTTTTCCTCGACTAGCCATGCGCATCCCAAAAAACCTGCGCATGCGCATCCCAAAAAACCTGCGCATGCGCATCCCACAAAACCTGCGCATGCGCATCCCACAAAACCTCGCACGTGTTTTTACTCGACTAGCCTGCGGGATGCATCCTCTCGCACGTGTTTTTGCTCGACTAGCCTGCGGGATGCATCCTCTCGCACGTGTTTTTGCTCGACTAGCCATGCGCATCCCAAAAAACCTGCGCATGCGCATCCCACAAAACCTGCGCATGCGCATCCCACAAAACCTCGCACGTGTTTTTACTCGACTAGCCTGCGGGATGCATCCTCTAGCACGTGTTTTTACTCGACTAGCCTGCGGGATGCATCCTCTCGCACGTGTTTTTGCTCGACTAGCCTGCGGGATGCATCCTCTCGCACGTGTTTTTGCTCGACTAGCCTGCGGGATGCATCCTCTCGCACGTGTTTTTACTCGACTAGCCTGCAGGATGCATCCTCTCGCACGTGTTTTTACTCGACTAGCCTGCGGGATGCATCCTCTCGCACGTGTTTTTACTCGACTACCCTGCGGGATGCATCCTCTCGCACGTGTTTTTGCTCGACTAGCCTTGCGCATCCCAAAAAACCTGCGCATGCGCTTCCCACAAAACATGCGCATGCGCATCCCACAAAACCTCGCACGTGTTTTTACTCGACTAGCCTGCGGGATGCATCCTCTCGCACGTGTTTTTACTCGACTAGCCTGCGGGATGCATCCTCTCGCACGTGTTTTTACTCGACTACCCTGCGGGATGCATCCTCTCGCACGTGTTTTTGCTCGACTAGCCATGCGCATCCCAGAAAACCTGCGCATGCGCATCCCACAAAACCTGCGCATGCGCATCCTACAAAACCTCGCACGTGTTTTTACTCGACTAGCCTGCGGGATGCATCCTCTCGCACGTGTTTTTACTCGACTAGCCTGCAGATGCATCCTCTCGCACGTGTTTTTACTCGACTAGCCTGCGGGATGCATCCTCTCGCACGTGTTTTTACTCGACTATCCTGCGGGATGCACCCTCTCGCACGTGTTTTTGCTCAACTAGCCTGCGGGATGGATCCTCTCGCACGTGTTTTTGCTGGACTAGCCTGCGGGATGCATCCTCTCGCACGTGTTTTTGCTCGACTAGGCATGCGCATCCCAAAAAACCTGCGCATGCGCATCCCAAAAAACCTGCGCATGCGCATCCCACAAAACCTGCGCATGCGCATCCCACAAAACCTCGCACGTGTTTTTACTCGACTAGCCTGCGGGATGCATCCTCTCGCACGTGTTTTTACTCGACTTGCCTGCGGGATGCATCCTCTCGCACGTGTTTTTACTCGACTAGCCATGCGCATCCCAAAAAACCTGCGCATGCGCATCCCACAAAACCTGCGCATGGGCATCCCACAAAACCTCGCACGTGTTTTTACTCGACTAGCCTGCGGGATGCATCCTCTCGCACGTGTTTTTACTCGACTAGCCTGCGGGATGCATCCTCTCGCACGTGTTTTTACTCGACTACCCTGCGGGATGCATCCTCTCGCACGTGTTTTTGCTCGACTAGCCTTGCGCATCCCACAAAACCTCGCACGTGTTTTTAGTCGACTATCCTGCGGGATGCATCCTCTCGCACGTGTTTTTACTCGACTAGCCTGCGGGATGCATCCTCTCGCACGTGTTTTTACTCGACTAGCCTGCGGGATGCATCCTCTCGCACGTGTTTTTGCTCGACTAGCCTCGTGTTTTTGCTCGACTAGCCTGCGGGATGCATCCTCTCGCACGTGTTTTTGCTCGACTAGGCATGCGCATCCCAAAAAACCTGCGCATGCGCATCCCACAAAACCTGTGCATGCGCATCCCACAAAACCTCGCACGTGTTTTTACTCGACTAGCCTGCGGGATGCATCCTCTCGCATGTGTTTTTTACTCGACTAGCCTGCGGGATGCATCCTCTCGCACGTGTTTTTACTCGACTAGCCTGCGGGAAGCATCCTCTCGCACGTGTTTTTCCTCGACTAGCCATGCGCATCCCAAAAAACCTGCGCATGCGCATTCCAAAAAACCTGCGCATGCGCATCCCACAAAACCTCGCACGTGTTTTTACTCGACTAGCCTGCGGGATGCATCCTCTCGCACGTGTTTGTACTCGACTAGCCTGCGGGATGCATCCTCTCGCACGTGTTTTTACTCGACTAGCCTGCGGGATGCATCCTCTCGCACGTGTTTTTTACTCGACTAGCCATGCGCATCCCAAAAAACCTGCGCATGCACATCCCACAAAACCTGCGCATGCGCATCCCACAAAACCTCGCACGTGTTTTTACTCGACTAGCCTGCGGGATGCATCCTCTCGCACGTGTTTTTTACTCGACTAGCCTGCGGGATGCATCCTCTCGCACGTGTTTTTACTCGACTACCCTGCGGGATGCATCCTCTCGCACGTGTTTTTGCTCGACTAGCCTTGCGCATCCCACAAAACCTCGCACGTGTTTTTAGTCGACTAGCCTGCGGGATGCATCCTCTCGCACGTGTTTTTTACTCGACTAGCCTGCGGGATGCATCCTCTCGCACGTGTTTTTTACTCGACTAGCCTGCGGGATGCATCCTCTCGCACGTGTTTTTTGCTCTGACTAGCCTGCGGGATGCATCCTCTCGCACGTGTTTTTGCTCGACTAGGCATGCGCATCCCAAAAAACCTGCGCATGCGCATCCCAAAAAACCTGCGCATGCGCATCCCAAAAAACCTGCGCATGCGCATCCCACAAAACCTGTGCATGCGCATCCCACAAAACCTCGCACGTGTTTTTACTCGACTAGCCTGCGGGATGCATCCTCTCGCACGTGTTTTTACTCGACTAGCCTGCGGGATGCATCCTCTCGCACGTGTTTTTCCTCGACTAGCCATGCGCATCCCAAAAAACCTGCGCATGCGCATCCCAAAAAGCTGCGCATGCGCATCCCACAAAACCTGCGCATGCGCATCCCACAAAACCTCGCACGTGTTTTTACTCGACTAGCCTGCGGGATGCATCCTCTCGCACGTGTTTTTACTCGGACTAGCCTGCGGGATGCATGCTCTCGCACGTGTTTTTACTCGACTAGCCTGCGGGATGCATCCTCTCGCACGTGTTTTTGCTCGACTAGCCTGCGGGATGCATCCTCTCGCACGTGTTTTTGCTCGACTAGGCATGCGCATCCCAAAAAACCTGCGCATGCGCATCCCAAAAAACCTGCGCATGCGCATCCCACAAAACCTGTGCATGCGCA
This sequence comes from Lasioglossum baleicum, assembly GCF_051020765.1. Taxonomy (NCBI): domain Eukaryota; kingdom Metazoa; phylum Arthropoda; class Insecta; order Hymenoptera; family Halictidae; genus Lasioglossum; species Lasioglossum baleicum. The sequence goes on from NW_027469709.1 coordinate 21,013, forward strand.
TCCCACAAAACCTCGCACGTGTTTTTACTCGACTAGCCTGCGGGATGCATCCTCTCGCACGTGTTTTTTACTCGACTAGCCTGCGGGATGCATCCTCTCGCACGTGTTTTTACTCGACTAGCCTGCGGGAAGCATCCTCTCGCATGTGTTTTTCCTCGACTAGCCACGCGCATCCCAAAAAACCTGCGCATGCGCATCCCAAAAAACCTGCGCATGCGCATCCCACAAAACCTGCGCATGCGCATCCCACAAAACCTCGCACGTGTTTTTGCTCGACTAGCCTGCGGGATGCATCCTCTCGCACGTGTTTTTGCTCGACTAGGCATGCGCATCCCAAAAAACCTGCGCATGCGCATCCCAAAAAACCTGCGCATGCGCATCCCACAAAACCTGTGCATGCGCATCCCACAAAACCTCGCACGTGTTTTTTACTCGACTAGCCTGCGGGATGCATCCTCTCGCACGTGTTTTTACTCGACTAGCCTGCGGGATGCATCCTCTCGCACGTGTTCTTACTCGACTAGCCTGCGGGATGCATCCTCTCGCACGTGTTTTTCCTCGACTAGCCATGCGCATCCCAAAAAACCTGCGCATGCGCATCCCAAAAAGCTGCGCATGCGCATCCCACAAAACCTGCGCATGCGCATCCCACAAAACCTCGCACGTGTTTTTACTCGACTAGCCTGCGGGATGCATCCTCTCGCACGTGTTTTTACTCGACTAGCCTGCGGGATGCATCCTCTCGCACGTGTTTTTGCTCGACTAGCCATGCGCATCCCAAAAAACCTGCGCATGCGCATCCCAAAAAACCTGCGCATGCGCATCCCACAAAACCTGCGCATGCGCATCCCACAAAACCTCGCACGTGTTTTTACTCGACTAGCCTGCGGGATGCATCCTCTAGCACGTGTTTTTACTCGACTAGCCTGCGGGATGCATCCTCTCGCACGTGTTCTTGCTCGACTAGCCTGCGGGATGCATCCTCTCGCACGTGTTTTTGCTCGACTAGCCTGCGGGATGCATCCTCCCGCACGTGTTTTTACTCGACTAGCCTGCAGGATGCATCCTCTCGCACGTGTTTTTACTCGACTAGCCTGCGGGATGCATCCTCTCGCACGTGTTTTTACTCGACTACCCTGCGGGATGCATCCTCTCGCACGTGTTTTTGCTCGACTAGCCTTGCGCATCCCAAAAAACCTGCGCATGCGCTTCCCACAAAACCTGCGCATGCGCATCCCACAAAACCTCGCACGTGTTTTTACTCGACTAGCCTGCGGGATGCATCCTCTCGCACGTGTTTTTACTCGACTAGCCTGCGGGATGCATCCTCTCGCACGTGTTTTTACTCGACTACCCTGCGGGATGCATCCTCTCGCACGTGTTTTTGCTCGACTAGCCATGCGCATCCCAAAAAACCTGCGCATGCGCATCCCACAAAACCTGTGCATGCGCATCCTACAAAACCTCGCACGTGTTTTTACTCGACTAGCCTGCGGGATGCATCCTCTCGCACGTGTTTTTACTCGACTAGCCTGCGGGATGCATCCTCTCGCACGTGTTCTTACTCGACTAGCCTGCGGGATGCATCCTCTCGCACGTGTTTTTACTCGACTAGCCTGCGGGATGCATCCTCTCGCACGTGTTCTTACTCGACTAGCCTGCGGGATGCATCCTCTCGCACGTGTTTTTCCTCGACTTGCCATGCGCATCCCAAAAAACCTGCGCATGCGCATCCCAAAAAGCTGCGCATGCGCATCCCACAAAACCTGCGCATGCGCATCCCACAAAACCTCGCACGTGTTTTTACTCGACTAGCCTGCGGGATGCATCCTCTCGCACGTGTTTTTACTCGACTAGCCTGCGGGATGCATCCTCTCGCACGTGTTTTTGCTCGACTAGCCTGCGGGATGCATCCTCTCGCACGTGTTTTTGCTCGACTAGCCTGCGGGATGCATCCTCTCGCACGTGTTTTTACTCGACTAGCCTGCGGGATGCATCCTCTCGCACGTGTTTTTACTCGACTACCCTGCGGGATGCATACTCTCGCACGTGTTTTTGCTCGACTAGCCATGCGCATCCCAAAAAAACCTGCGCATGCGCATCCCACAAAACCTGCGTATGCGCATCCCACAAAACCTCGCACGTGTTTTTACTCGACTAGCCTGCGGGATGCATCCTCTCGCACGTGTTTTTTACTCGACTAGCCTGCGGGATGCATCCTCTCGCACGTGTTTTTACTCGACTAGCCTGCAGGATGCATCCTCTCGCACGTGTTTTTACTCGACTAGCCTGCGGTATGCATCCTCTCGCACGTGTTTTTGCTCGACTAGCCATGCGCATCCCAAAAAACCTGCGCATGCGCATCCCAAAAAACCTGCGCATGCGCATCCCCAAAAAACCTGCGCATGCGCATCCCACAAAACCTGCGCATGCGCATCCCACAAAACCTCGCACGTGTTTTTACTCGACTTGCCTGCGGGATGCATCCTCTCGCACGTGTTTTTGCTCGACTAGCCATGCGCATCCCAAAAAAACCTGCGCATGCGCATCCCACGAAACCTCGCACGTGTTTGTGCTCGACTAGCCTGCGGGATGCATCCTTTCGCACGTGTTTTTACTCGACTAGCCTGCGGGATGCATCCTCTCGCACGTGTTTTTGCTCGACTAGCCTGCGGGGTGCATCCTCTCGCACGTGTTTTTTACTCGACTAGCCTGCGGGATGCATCCTCTCGCACGTGTTTTTACTCGACTACCCTGCGGGATGCATCCTCTCGCACGTGTTTTTGCTCGACTAGCCATGCGCATCCCAAAAAACCTGCGCATGCGCATCCCACAAAACCTGCGCATGCGCATCCCACAAAACCTGCGCATGCGCATCCCACAAAACCTCGCACGTGTTTTTACTCGACTAGCCTGCGGGATGCATCCTCTCGCACGTGTTTTTACTCGACTAGCCTGCGGGATGCATCCTCTCGCACGTGTTTTTTGCTCGACTAGCCTGCGGGATGCATCCTCTCGCACGTGTTTTTGCTCGACTAGCCTGCGGGATGCATCCTCTCGCACGTGTTTTTGCTCGACTAGGCATGCGCATCCCACAAAAACCTGCGCATGCGCATCCCAAAAACCTCGCACGGGTTTTTACTCGACTTGCCTGCGGGATGCATCCTCTCGCACGTGTTTTTGCTCGACTAGCCATGCGCATGCCAAAAAAACCTGCGCATGCGCATCCCACGAAACCTCGCACGTGTTTGTGCTCGACTAGCCTGCGGGATGCATCCTTTCGCACGTGTTTTTACTCGACTAGCCTGCGGGATGCATCCTCTCGCACGTGTTTTTGCTCGACTAGCCATGCGCATCCCAAAAAAACCTGCGCATGCGCATCCCACAAAACCTCCGCATGCGCATCCCACAAAACCTCGCACGTGTTTTTACTCGACTAGCCTGCGGGATGCATCCTCTCGCACGTGTTTTTGCTCGACTAGCTTGCGGGATGCATCCTCTCGCACGTGTTTGTGCTCGACTAGCCTGCGGGATGCATCCTCTCGCACGTGTTTTTACTCGACTAGCCTGCGGGATGCATCCTCTCGCACGTGTTTTTGCTCGACTAGCCTGCGGGATGCATCCTCTCGCACGTGTTTTTGCTCGACTAGCCTGCGGGATGCATCCTCTCGCACGTGTTTTTACTCGACTAGCCTGCGGGATGCATCCTCTCGCACGTGTTTTTACTCGACTACCCTGCGGGATGCATACTCTCGCACGTGTTTTTGCTCGACTAGCCATGCGCATCCCAAAAAACCTGCGCATGCGCATCCCACAAAACCTGCGTATGCGCATCCCACAAAACCTCGCACGTGTTTTTACTCGACTAGCCTGCGGGATGCATCCTCTCGCACGTGTTTTTACTCGACTAGCCTGCGGGATGCATCCTCTCGCACGTGTTTTTACTCGACTAGCCTGCAGGATGCATCCTCTCGCACGTGTTTTTACTCGACTAGCCTGCGGTATGCATCCTCTCGCACGTGTTTTTGCTCGACTAGCCATGCGCATCCCAAAAAACCTGCGCATGCGCATCCCACAAAACCTGCGCATGCGCATCCCACAAAACCTCGCACGTGTTTTTACTCGACTAGCCTGCGGGATGCATCCTCTCGCACGTGTTTTTACTCGACTAGCCTGCGGGATGCATCCTCTCGCACGTGTTTTTACTCGACTAGCCTGCGGGATGCATCCTCTCGCACGTGTTTTTGCTCGACTAGCCTGCGGGATGCATCCTCTCGCAAGTGTTTTTGCTCGACTAGCATGCGGGATGCATCCTCTCGCACGTGTTTGTGCACGACTAGCCTGCGGGATGCATCCTCTCGCACGTGTTTTTACTCGACTAGCCTGCGGGATGCATCCTCTCGCACGTGTTTTTGCTCGACTAGGCACGCGCATCCCAAAAAACCTGCGCATGCGCATCCCACAAAACCTCGCACGTGTTTTTATTCGACTTGCCTGCGGGATGCATCCTCTCGCACGTGTTTTTGCTCGACTAGCCATGCGCATCCCAAAAAACCTGCGCATGCGCATCCCACGAAACCTCGCACGTGTTTGTGCTCGACTAGCCTGCGGGAAGCATCCTTTCGCACGTGTTTTTACTCGACTAGCCTGCGGGATGCATCCTCTCGCACGTGTTTTTGCTCGACTAGCCTGCGGGATGCATCCTCTCGCACGTGTTTTTACTCGACTAGCCTGCGGGATGCATCCTCTCGCACGTGTTTTTACTCGACTACCCTGCGGGATGCATCCTCTCGCACGTGTTTTTGCTCGACTAGCCATGCGCATCCCAAAAAACCTGCGCATGCGCATCCCACAAAACCTGCGCATGCGCATCCCACAAAACCTGCGCATGCGCATCCCACAAAACCTCGCACGTGTTTTTACTCGACTAGCCTGCGGGATGCATCCTCTCGCACGTGTTTTTACTCGACTAGCCTGCGGGATGCATCCTCTCGCACGTGTTTTTGCTCGACTAGCCTGCGGGTTGCATCCTCTCGCACGTGTTTTTGCTCGACTAGGCATGCGCATCCCACAAAACCTGCGCATGCGCATCCCACAAAACCTCGCACGTGTTTTTACTCGACTTGCCTGCGGGATGCATCCTCTCGCACGTGTTTTTGCTCGACTAGCCTGCGGGATGCATCCTCTCGCACGTGTTTTTCCTCAACTAGCCTGCGGGATGCATCCTCTCGCACGTGTTTTTGCTCGACTAGCCTGCGGGATGCATCCTCTCGCACGTGTTTTTACTCGACTACACTGCGGGATGCATACTCTCGCACGTGTTTTTGCTCGACTAGCCATGCGCATCCCAAACAACCTGCGCATGCGCATCCCACAAAACCTGCGTATGCGCATCCCACAAAACCTCGCACGTGTTTTTACTCGACTAGCCTGCGGGATGCATCCTCTCGCACGTGTTTTTACTCGACTAGCCTGCGGGATGCATCCTCTCGCACGTGTTTTTGCTCGACTAGCCTGCGGGATGCATCCTCTCGCACGTGTTTTTACTCGACTAGCCTGCGGGATGCATCCTCTCGCACGTGTTTTTACTCGACTACCCTGCGGGATGCATCCTCTCGCACGTGTTTTTGCTCGACTAGCCATGCGCATCCCAAAAAACCTGCGCATGCGCATCCCACAAAACCTGCGCATGCGCATCCCACAAAACCTGCGCATGCGCATCCCACAAAACCTCGCACGTGTTTTTACTCGACTAGCCTGCGGGATGCATCCTCTCGCACGTGTTTTTACTCGACTAGCCTGCGGGATGCATCCTCTCGCACGTGTTTTTGCTCGACTAGCCTGCGGGTTGCATCCTCTCGCACGTGTTTTTGCTCGACTAGGCATGCGCATCCCACAAAACCTGCGCATGCGCATCCCACAAAACCTCGCACGTGTTTTTACTCGACTTGCCTGCGGGATGCATCCTCTCGCACGTGTTTTTGCTCGACTAGCCTGCGGGATGCATCCTCTCGCACGTGTTTTTCCTCAACTAGCCTGCGGGATGCATCCTCTCGCACGTGTTTTTGCTCGACTAGCCTGCGGGATGCATCCTCTCGCACGTGTTTTTACTCGACTACACTGCGGGATGCATACTCTCGCACGTGTTTTTGCTCGACTAGCCATGCGCATCCCAAACAACCTGCGCATGCGCATCCCACAAAACCTGCGTATGCGCATCCCACAAAACCTCGCACGTGTTTTTACTCGACTAGCCTGCGGGATGCATCCTCTCGCACGTGTTTTTACTCGACTAGCCTGCGGGATGCATCCTCTCGCACGTGTTTTTGCTCGACTAGCCTGCGGGATGCATCCTCTCGCACGTGTTTTTACTCGACTAGCCTGCGGGATGCATCCTCTCGCACGTGTTTTTACTCGACTACCCTGCGGGATGCATCCTCTCGCACGTGTTTTTACTCGACTAGCCTGCGGGATGCATCCTCTCGCACGTGTTTTTACTCGACTACCCTGCGGGATGCATCCTCTCGCACGTGTTTTTACTCGACTAGCCTGCGGGATGCATCCTCTCGCACGTGTTTTTACTCGACTACCCTGCGGGATGCATCCTCTCGCACGTGTTTTTGCTCGACTAGCCATGCGCATCCCAAAAAACCTGCGCATGCGCATCCCACAAAACCTCGCACGTGTTTTTACTCGACTAGCCTGCGGGATGCATCCTCTCGCACGTGTTTTTACTCGACTAGCCTGCGGGATGCATCCTCTCGCACGTGTTTTTGCTCGACGAGCCATGCGCATCCCAAAAAACCTGCGCATGCGCATCCCACAAAACCTCCGCATGCGCATCCCACAAAACCTCGCACGTGTTTTTACTCGACTAGCCTGCGGGATGCATCCTCTCGCACGTGTTTTTGCTCGACTAGCCTGCGGGATGCATCCTCTCGCACGTGTTTGTGCTCGACTAGCCTGCGGGATGCATCCTCTCGCACGTGTTTTTACTCGACTAGCCTGCGGGATGCATCCTCTCGCACGTGTTTTTGCTCGACTAGCCTGCGGGATGCATCCTCTCGCACGTGTTTTTGCTCGACTAGCCTGCGGGATGCATCCTCTCGCACGTGTTTTTACTCGACTAGCCTGCGGGATGCATCCTCTCGCACGTGTTTTTACTCGACTACCCTGCGGGATGCATACCCTCGCACGTGTTTTTGCTCGACTAGCCATGCGCATCCCAAAAAACCTGCGCATGCGCATCCCACAAAACCTGCGTATGCGCATCCCACAAAACCTCGCACGTGTTTTTACTCGACTAGTCTGCGGGATGCATCCTCTCGCACGTGTTTTTACTCGACTAGCCTGCGGGATGCATCCTCTCGCACGTGTTTTTACTCGACTAGCCTGCGGGATGCATCCTCTCGCACGTGTTTTTGCTTGACTAGCCATGCGCATCCCAAAAAACCTGCGCATGCGAATCCCAAAAAACCTGCGCATGCGCATCCCCAAAAAACCTGCGCATGCGCATCCCACAAAACCTGCGCATGCGCATCCCACAAAACCTCGCACGTGTTTTTACTCGACTAGCCTGCGGGATGCATCCTCTCGCACGTGTTTTTACTCGACTAGCCTGCGGGATGCATCCTCTCGCACGTGTTTTTACTCGACTAGCCTGCGGGATGCATCCTCTCGCACGTGTTTTTACTCGACTTGCCTGCGGGATGCATCCTCTCGCACGTGTTTTTGCTCGACTAGCCATGCGCATCCCAAAAAACCTGCGCATGCGCATCCCACACAACCTGCGCATGCGCATCCCACGAAACCTCGCACGTGTTTGTGCTCGACTAGCCTGCGGGATGCATCCTTTCGCACGTGTTTTTACTCGACTAGCCTGCGGGATGCATCCTCTCGCACCTGTTTTTGCTCGACTAGCCTGCGGGATGCATCCTCTCGCACGTGTTTTTACTCGACTAGCCTGCGGGATGCATCCTCTCGCACGTGTTTTTACTCGACTACCCTGCGGGATGCATCCTCTCGCACGTGTTTTTACTCGACTAGCCTGCGGGATGCATCCTCCCGCACGTGTTTTTGCTCGACTAGCCTGCGGGATGCATCCTCTCGCACGTGTTTTTACTCGACTAGCCTGCGGGATGCATCCTCTCGCACGTGTTTGTGCTCGACTAGCCTGCGGGATGCATCCTCTCGCACGTGTTTTTACTCGACTAGCCTACGGGATGCATCCTCTCGCACGTGTTTTTGCTCGACTAGCCTGCGGGATGCATCCTCTCGCACGTGTTTTTGCTCGACTAGCCTGCGGGATGCATCCTCTCGCACGTGTTTTTACTCGACTAGCCTGCGGGATGCATCCTCTCGCACGTGTTTTTACTCGACTACCCTGCGGGATGCATACCCTCGCACGTGTTTTTGCTCGACTAGCCATGCGCATCCCAAAAAACCTGCGCATGCGCATCCCACAAAACCTGCGTATGCGCATCCCACAAAACCTCGCACGTGTTTTTACTCGACTAGCCTGCGGGATGCATCCTCTCGCACGTGTTTTTGCTCGACTAGCCTGCGGGATGCATCCTCTCGCACGTGTTTTTACTCGACTAGCCTGCGGGATGCATCCTCTCGCACGTGTTTTTGCTCGACTAGCCTGCGGGATGCATCCTCTCGCACGTGTTTTTGCTCGACTAGCCTGCGGGATGCATCCTCTCGCACGTGTTTTTACTCGACTAGCCTGCGGGATGCATCCTCTCGCACGTGTTTTTACTCGACTACCCTGCGGGATGCATACCCTCGCACGTGTTTTTGCTCGACTAGCCATGCGCATCCCAAAAAACCTGCGCATGCGCATCCCACAAAACCTGCGTATGCGCATCCCACAAAACCTCGCACGTGTTTTTACTCGACTAGCCTGCGGGATGCATCCTCTCGCACGTGTTTTTGCTCGACTAGCCTGCGGGATGCATCCTCTCGCACGTGTTTTTACTCGACTAGCCTGCGGGATGCATCCTCTCGCACGTGTTTTTACTCGACTAGCCTGCAGGATGCATCCTCTCGCACGTGTTTTTACTCGACTAGCCTGCGGGATGCATCCTCTCGCACGTGTTTTTGCTCGACTAGCCATGCGCATCCCAAAAAACCTGCGCATGCGCATCCCAAAAAACCTGCGCATGCGCATCCCCAAAAAACCTGCGCATGCGCATCCCACAAAACCTGCGCATGCGCATCCCACAAAACCTCGCACGTGTTTTTACTCGACTAGCCTGCGGGATGCATCCTCTCGCACGTGTTTTTACTCGACTAGCCTGCGGGATGCATCCTCTCGCACGTGTTTTTGCTCGACTAGCCTGCGGGATGCATCCTCTCGCACGTGTTTTTGCTCGACTAGCCATGCGCATCCCAAAAAACCTGCGCATGCGCATCCCAAAAAACCTGCGCATGCGCATCCCACAAAACCTGCGCATGCGCATCCCACAAAACCTCGCACGTGTTTTTACTCGACTAGCCTGCGGGATGCATCCTCTAGCACGTGTTTTTACTCGACTAGCCTGCGGGATGCATCCTCTCGCACGTGTTTTTGCTCGACTAGCCTGCGGGATGCATCCTCTCGCACGTGTTTTTGCTCGACTAGCCTGCGGGATGCATCCTCTCGCACGTGTTTTTACTCTACTAGCCTGCAGGATGCATGCTCTCGCACGTGTTTTTACTCGACTAGCCTGCGGGATGCATCCTCTCGCACGTGTTTTTACTCGACTACCCTGCGGGATGCATCCTCTCGCACGTGTTTTTGCTCGACTAGCCTGCGGGATGCATCCTCTCGCACGTGTTTTTGCTCGACTAGCCATGCGCATCCCAAAAAACCTGCGCATGCGCATCCCAAAAAACCTGCGCATGCGCATCCCACAAAACCTGTGCATGCGCATCCCACAAAACCTCGCACGTGTTTTTACTCGACTAGCCTGCGGGATGCATCCTCTCGCACGTGTTTTTACTCGACTAGCCTGCGGGATGCATCCTCTCGCACGTGTTTTTACTAGACTAGCCTGCGGGATGCATCCTCTCGCACGTGTTTTTCCTCGACTAGCCATGCGCATCCCAAAAAACCTGCGCATGCGCATTCCAAAAAACCTGCGCATGCGCATCCCACAAAACCTCGCACGTGTTTTTACTCGACTAGCCTGCGGGATGCATCCTCTCGCACGTGTTTTTGCTCGACTAGCCTGCGGGATGCATCCTCTCGCACGTGTTTTTGCTCGACTAGCCTGCGGGATGCATCCTCTCGCACGTGTTTTTACTCGACTAGCCTGCAGGATGCATCCTCTCGCACGTGTTTTTACTCGACTAGCCTGCGGGATGCATCCTCTCGCACGTGTTTTTACTCGACTACCCTGCGGGATGCATCCTCTCGCACGTGTTTTTGCTCGACTAGCCTTGCGCATCCCAAAAAACCTGCGCATGCGCTTCCCACAAAACCTGCGCATGCGCATCCCACAAAACCTCGCACGTGTTTTTACTCGACTAGCCTGCGGGATGCATCCTCTCGCACGTGTTTTTACTCGACTAGCCTGCGGGATGCATCCTCTCGCACGTGTTTTTACTCGACTACCCTGCGGGATGCATCCTCTCGCACGTGTTTTTGCTCGACTAGCCATGCGCATCCCAGAAAACCTGCGCATGCGCATCCCACAAAACCTGCGCATGCGCATCCTACAAAACCTCGCACGTGTTTTTACTCGACTAGCCTGCGGGATGCATCCTCTCGCACGTGTTTTTACTCGACTAGCCTGCAGGATGCATCCTCTCGCACGTGTTTTTACTCGACTAGCCTGCGGGATGCATCCTCTCGCACGTGTTTTTACTCGACTATCCTGCGGGATGCACCCTCTCGCACGTGTTTTTGCTCGACTAGCCTGCGGGATGGATCCTCTCGCACGTGTTTTTGCTGGACTAGCCTGCGGGATGCATCCTCTCGCACGTGTTTTTGCTCGACTAGCCTGCGGGATGCATCCTCTCGCACGTGTTTTTACTCGACTACCCTGCGGGATGCATCCTCTCGCACGTGCTTTTGCTCGACTAGCCATGCGCATCCCAAAAAACCTGCGCATGCGCTTCCCAAAAAACCTGCGCATGCGCATCCCACAAAACCTCGCACGTGTTTTTGCTCGACTAGCCTGCGGGATGCATCCTCTCGCACGTGTTTTTACTCGACTAGCCTGCGGGATGCATCCTCTGGCACGTGTTTTTACTCGACTAGCCTGCGGGATGCATCCTCTCGCACGTGTTTTTACTCGACTAGCCATGCGCATCCCAAAAAACCTGCGCATGCGCATCCCACAAAACCTGCGCATGCGCATCCCACAAAACCTCGCACGTGTTTTTAGTCGACTAGCCTGCGGGATGCATCCTCACGCATGTGTTTTTACTCGACTACCCTGCGGGATGCATCCTCTCGCACGTGTTTTTGCTCGACTAGCCTTGCGCATCCCAAAAAACCTGCGCATGCGCATCTCACAAAACCTGTGCATGCGCATCCCACAAAACCTCGCACGTGTTTTTAGTCGACTAGCCTGCGGGATGCATCCTCTCGCACGTGTTTTTACTCGACTAGCCTGCGGGATGCATGCTCTCGCACGTGTTTTTACTCGACTAGCCTGCGGGATGCATCCTCTCGCACGTATTTTTGCTCGACTAGCCTGCGGGATGCATCCTCTCGCACGTGTTTTTGCTCGACTAGGCATGCGCATCCCAAAAAACCTGCGCATGCGCATCCCAAAAAACCTGCGCATGCGCATCCCACAAAACCTGTGCATGCGCATCCCACAAAACCTCGCACGTGTTTTTACTCGACTAGCCTGCGGGATGCATCCTCTCGCACGTGTTTTTACTCGACTAAACTGCGGGATGCATCCTCTCGCACGTGTTTTTACTCGACTAGCCTGCGGGAAGCATCCTCTCGCACGTGTTTTTCCTCGACTAGCCACGCGCATCCCAAAAAACCTGCGCATGCGCATCCCAAAAAACCTGCGCATGCGCATCCCACAAAACCTGCGCATGCGCATCCCACAAAACCTCGCACGTGTTTTTGCTCGACTAGCCTGCGGGATGCATCCTCTCGCACGTGTTTTAGCTCGACTAGGCATGCGCATCCCAAAAAACCTGCGCATGCGCATCCCAAAGAACCTGCGCATGCGCATCCCACAAAACCTGTGCATGCGCATCCCACAAAACCTCGCACGTGTTTTTACTCGACTAGCCTGCGGGATGCATCCTCTCGCACGTGTTTTTACTCGACTAGCCTGCGGGATGCATCCTCTCGCACGTGTTTTTCCTCGACTAGCCATGCGCATCCCAAAAAACCTGCGCATGCGCATCCCAAAAAACCTGCGCATGCGCATCCCACAAAAACTGCGCATGCGCATCCCACAAAACCTCGCACGTGTTTTTACTCGACTAGCCTGCGGGATGCATCCTCTCGCACGTGTTTTTGCTCGACTAGCCTGCGGGATGCATCCTCTCGCACGTGTTTTTCCTCGACTAGCCATGCGCATCCCATAAAACCTGCGCATGCGCATCCCAAAAAACCTGCGCATGCGCATCCCACAAAACCTGCGCATGCGCATCCCACAAAACCTCGCACGTGTTTTTACTCGACTAGCCTGCGGGATGCATCCTCTAGCACGTGTTTTTACTCGACTAGCCTGCGGGATGCATCCTCTCGCACGTGTTTTTGCTCGACTAGCCTGCGGGATGCATCCTCTCGCTCGTGTTTTTGCTCGACTAGCCTGCGGGATGCATCCTCCCGCACGTGTTTTTACTCGACTAGCCTGCAGGATGCATCCTCTCGCACGTGTTTTTACTCGACTAGCCTGCGGGATGCATCCTCTCGCACGTGTTTTTACTCGACTACCCTGCGGGATGCATCCTCTCGCACGTGTTTTTGCTCGACTAGCCTTGCGCATCCCAAAAAACCTGCGCATGCGCTTCCCACAAAACCTGCGCATGCGCATCCCACAAAACCTCGCACGTGTTTTTACTCGACTAGCCTGCGGGATGCATCCTCTCGCACGTGTTTTTACTCGACTAGCCTGCGGGATGCATCCTCTCGCACGTGTTTTTACTCGACTATCCTGCGGGATGCACCCTCTCGCACGTGTTTTTGCTCGACTAGCCTGCGGGATGGATCCTCTCGCACGTGTTTTTGCTGGACTAGCCTGCGGGATGCATCCTCTCGCACGTGTTTTTGCTCGACTAGGCATGCGCATCCCAAAAAACCTGCGCATGCGCATCCCAAAAAACCTGCGCATGCGCATCCCACAAAACCTGCGCATGCGCATCCCACAAAACCTCGCACGTGTTTTTACTCGACTAGCCTGCGGGATGCATCCTCTCGCACGTGTTTTTACTCGACTTGCCTGCGGGATGCATCCTCTCGCACGTGTTTTTACTCGACTAGCCATGCGCATCCCAAAAAACCTGCGCATGCGCATCCCACAAAACCTGCGCATGCGCATCCCACAAAACCTCGCACGTGTTTTTACTCGACTAGCCTGCGGGATGCATCCTCTCGCACGTGTTTTTACTCGACTAGCCTGCGGGATGCATCCTCTCGCACGTGTTTTTACTCGACTACCCTGCGGGATGCATCCTCTCGCACGTGTTTTTGCTCGACTAGCCTTGCGCATCCCAAAAAACCTGCGCATGCGCATCCCACAAAACCTCGCACGTGTTTTTAGTCGACTATCCTGCGGGATGCATCCTCTCGCACGTGTTTTTACTCGACTAGCCTGCGGGATGCATCCTCTCGCACGTGTTTTTACTCGACTACCCTGCGGGATGCATCCTCTCGCACGTGTTTTTGCTCGACTAGCCTTGCGCATCCCACAAAACCTGCGTATGCGCATCCCACAAAACCTCGCACGTGTTTTTACTCGACTAGCCTGCGGGATGCATCCTCTCGCACGTGTTTTTACTCGACTATCCTGCGGGATGCACCCTCTCGCACGTGTTTTTGCTCGACTAGCCTGCGGGATGGATCCTCTCGCACGTGTTTTTGCTGGACTAGCCTGCGGGATGCATCCTCTCGCACGTGTTTTTGCTCGACTAGGCATGCGCATCCCAAAAAACCTGCGCATGCGCATCCCAAAAAACCTGCGCATGCGCATCCCACAAAACCTGCGCATGCGCATCCCACAAAACCTCGCACGTGTTTTTACTCGACTAGCCTGCGGGATGCATCCTCTCGCACGTGTTTTTACTCGACTTGCCTGCGGGATGCATCCTCTCGCACGTGTTTTTACTCGACTAGCCATGCGCATCCCAAAAAACCTGCGCATGCGCATCCCACAAAACCTGCGCATGCGCATCCCACAAAACCTCGCACGTGTTTTTACTCGACTAGCCTGCGGGATGCATCCTCTCGCACGTGTTTTTACTCGACTAGCCTGCGGGATGCATCCTCTCGCACGTGTTTTTACTCGACTATCCTGCGGGATGCACCCTCTCGCACGTGTTTTTGCTCGACTAGCCTGCGGGATGGATCCTCTCGCACGTGTTTTTGCTGGACTAGCCTGCGGGATGCATCCTCTCGCACGTGTTTTTGCTCGACTAGGCATGCGCATCCCAAAAAACCTGCGCATGCGCATCCCAAAAAACCTGCGCATGCGCATCCCACAAAACCTGCGCATGCGCATCCCACAAAACCTCGCACGTGTTTTTACTCGACTAGCCTGCGGGATGCATCCTCTCGCACGTGTTTTTACTCGACTTGCCTGCGGGATGCATCCTCTCGCACGTGTTTTTACTCGACTAGCCATGCGCATCCCAAAAAACCTGCGCATGCGCATCCCACAAAACCTGCGCATGCGCATCCCACAAAACCTCGCACGTGTTTTTACTCGACTAGCCTGCGGGATGCATCCTCTCGCACGTGTTTTTACTCGACTAGCCTGCGGGATGCATCCTCTCGCACGTGTTTTTACTCGACTACCCTGCGGGATGCATCCTCTCGCACGTGTTTTTGCTCGACTAGCCTTGCGCATCCCAAAAAACCTGCGCATGCGCATCCCACAAAACCTCGCACGTGTTTTTAGTCGACTATCCTGCGGGATGCATCCTCTCGCACGTGTTTTTACTCGACTAGCCTGCGGGATGCATCCTCTCGCACGTGTTTTTACTCGACTACCCTGCGGGATGCATCCTCTCGCACGTGTTTTTGCTCGACTAGCCTTGCGCATCCCACAAAACCTGCGTATGCGCATCCCACAAAACCTCGCACGTGTTTTTACTCGACTAGCCTGCGGGATGCATCCTCTCGCACGTGTTTTTACTCGACTATCCTGCGGGATGCACCCTCTCGCACGTGTTTTTGCTCGACTAGCCTGCGGGATGGATCCTCTCGCACGTGTTTTTGCTGGACTAGCCTGCGGGATGCATCCTCTCGCACGTGTTTTTGCTCGACTAGGCATGCGCATCCCAAAAAACCTGCGCATGCGCATCCCAAAAAACCTGCGCATGCGCATCCCACAAAACCTGCGCATGCGCATCCCACAAAACCTCGCACGTGTTTTTACTCGACTAGCCTGCGGGATGCATCCTCTCGCACGTGTTTTTACTCGACTTGCCTGCGGGATGCATCCTCTCGCACGTGTTTTTACTCGACTAGCCATGCGCATCCCAAAAAACCTGCGCATGCGCATCCCACAAAACCTGCGCATGCGCATCCCACAAAACCTCGCACGTGTTTTTACTCGACTAGCCTGCGGGATGCATCCTCTCGCACGTGTTTTTACTCGACTAGCCTGCGGGATGCATCCTCTCGCACGTGTTTTTACTCGACTACCCTGCGGGATGCATCCTCTCGCACGTGTTTTTGCTCGACTAGCCTTGCGCATCCCAAAAAACCTGCGCATGCGCATCCCACAAAACCTCGCACGTGTTTTTAGTCGACTATCCTGCGGGATGCATCCTCTCGCACGTGTTTTTACTCGACTAGCCTGCGGGATGCATCCTCTCGCACGTGTTTTTACTCGACTACCCTGCGGGATGCATCCTCTCGCACGTGTTTTTGCTCGACTAGCCTTGCGCATCCCACAAAACCTGCGTATGCGCATCCCACAAAACCTCGCACGTGTTTTTACTCGACTAGCCTGCGGGATGCATCCTCTCGCACGTGTTTTTGCTCGACTAGCCTGCGGGATGCATCCTCTCGCACGTGTTTTTACTCGACTAGCCTGCGGGATGCATCCTCTCGCACGTGTTTTTACTCGACTAGCCTGCAGGATGCATCCTCTCGCACGTGTTTTTACTCGACTAGCCTGCGGGATGCATCCTCTCGCACGTGTTTTTGCTCGACTAGCCATGCGCATCCCAAAAAACCTGCGCATGCGCATCCCAAAAAACCTGCGCATGCGCATCCCCAAAAAACCTGCGCATGCGCATCCCACAAAACCTGCGTATGCGCATCCCACAAAACCTCGCACGTGTTTTTACTCGACTAGCCTGCGGGATGCATCCTCTCGCACGTGTTTTTACTCGACTAGCCTGCGGGATGCATCCTCTCGCACGTGTTTTTGCTCGACTAGCCTGCGGGATGCATCCTCTCGCACGTGTTTTTGCTCGACTAGCCATGCGCATCCCAAAAAACCTGCGCATGCGCATCCCAAAAAACCTGCGCATGCGCATCCCACAAAACCTGCGCATGCGCATCCCACAAAACCTCGCACGTGTTTTTACTCGACTAGCCTGCGGGATGCATCCTCTAGCACGTGTTTTTACTCGACTAGCCTGCGGGATGCATCCTCTCGCACGTGTTTTTGCTCGACTAGCCTGCGGGATGCATCCTCTCGCACGTGTTTTTGCTCGACTAGCCTGCGGGATGCATCCTCTCGCACGTGTTTTTACTCTACTAGCCTGCAGGATGCATGCTCTCGCACGTGTTTTTACTCGACTAGCCTGCGGGATGCATCCTCTCGCACGTGTTTTTACTCGACTACCCTGCGGGATGCATCCTCTCGCACGTGTTTTTGCTCGACTAGCCTGCGGGATGCATCCTCTCGCACGTGTTTTTGCTCGACTAGCCATGCGCATCCCAAAAAACCTGCGCATGCGCATCCCAAAAAACCTGCGCATGCGCATCCCACAAAACCTGTGCATGCGCATCCCACAAAACCTCGCACGTGTTTTTACTCGACTAGCCTGCGGGATGCATCCTCTCGCACGTGTTTTTACTCGACTAGCCTGCGGGATGCATCCTCTCGCACGTGTTTTTACTAGACTAGCCTGCGGGATGCATCCTCTCGCACGTGTTTTTCCTCGACTAGCCATGCGCATCCCAAAAAAACTGCGCATGCGCATTCCAAAAAACCTGCGCATGCGCATCCCACAAAACCTCGCACGTGTTTTTACTCGACTAGCCTGCGGGATGCATCCTCTCGCACGTGTTTTTGCTCGACTAGCCTGCGGGATGCATCCTCTCGCACGTGTTTTTGCTCGACTAGCCTGCGGGATGCATCCTCTCGCACGTGTTTTTACTCGACTAGCCTGCAGGATGCATCCTCTCGCACGTGTTTTTACTCGACTAGCCTGCGGGATGCATCCTCTCGCACGTGTTTTTACTCGACTACCCTGCGGGATGCATCCTCTCGCACGTGTTTTTGCTCGACTAGCCTTGCGCATCCCAAAAAACCTGCGCATGCGCTTCCCATAAAACCTGCGCATGCGCATCCCACAAAACCTCGCACGTGTTTTTACTCGACTAGCCTGCGGGATGCATCCTCTCGCACGTGTTTTTACTCGACTAGCCTGCGGGATGCATCCTCTCGCACGTGTTTTTACTCGACTACCCTGCGGGATGCATCCTCTCGCACGTGTTTTTGCTCGACTAGCCATGCGCATCCCAGAAAACCTGCGCATGCGCATCCCACAAAACCTGCGCATGCGCATCCTACAAAACCTCGCACGTGTTTTTACTCGACTAGCCTGCGGGATGCATCCTCTCGCACGTGTTTTTACTCGACTAGCCTGCAGGATGCATCCTCTCGCACGTGTTTTTACTCGACTAGCCTGCGGGATGCATCCTCTCGCACGTGTTTTTACTCGACTATCCTGCGGGATGCACCCTCTCGCACGTGTTTTTGCTCGACTAGCCTGCGGGATGGATCCTCTCGCACGTGTTTTTGCTGGACTAGCCTGCGGGATGCATCCTCTCGCACGTGTTTTTGCTCGACTAGCCTGCGGGATGCATCCTCTCGCACGTGTTTTTACTCTACTAGCCTGCAGGATGCATGCTCTCGCACGTGTTTTTACTCGACTAGCCTGCGGGATGCATCCTCTCGCACGTGTTTTTACTCGACTACCCTGCGGGATGCATCCTCTCGCACGTGTTTTTGCTCGACTAGCCTGCGGGATGCATCCTCTCGCACGTGTTTTTGCTCGACTAGCCATGCGCATCCCAAAAAACCTGCGCATGCGCATCCCAAAAAACCTGCGCATGCGCATCCCACAAAACCTGTGCATGCGCATCCCACAAAACCTCGCACGTGTTTTTACTCGACTAGCCTGCGGGATGCATCCTCTCGCACGTGTTTTTACTCGACTAGCCTGCGGGATGCATCCTCTCGCACGTGTTTTTACTAGACTAGCCTGCGGGATGCATCCTCTCGCACGTGTTTTTCCTCGACTAGCCATGCGCATCCCAAAAAACCTGCGCATGCGCATTCCAAAAAACCTGCGCATGCGCATCCCACAAAACCTCGCACGTGTTTTTACTCGACTAGCCTGCGGGATGCATCCTCTCGCACGTGTTTTTGCTCGACTAGCCTGCGGGATGCATCCTCTCGCACGTGTTTTTGCTCGACTAGCCTGCGGGATGCATCCTCTCGCACGTGTTTTTACTCGACTAGCCTGCAGGATGCATCCTCTCGCACGTGTTTTTACTCGACTAGCCTGCGGGATGCATCCTCTCGCACGTGTTTTTACTCGACTACCCTGCGGGATGCATCCTCTCGCACGTGTTTTTGCTCGACTAGCCTTGCGCATCCCAAAAAACCTGCGCATGCGCTTCCCACAAAACCTGCGCATGCGCATCCCACAAAACCTCGCACGTGTTTTTACTCGACTAGCCTGCGGGATGCATCCTCTCGCACGTGTTTTTACTCGACTAGCCTGCGGGATGCATCCTCTCGCACGTGTTTTTACTCGACTACCCTGCGGGATGCATCCTCTCGCACGTGTTTTTGCTCGACTAGCCATGCGCATCCCAGAAAACCTGCGCATGCGCATCCCACAAAACCTGCGCATGCGCATCCTACAAAACCTCGCACGTGTTTTTACTCGACTAGCCTGCGGGATGCATCCTCTCGCACGTGTTTTTACTCGACTAGCCTGCAGGATGCATCCTCTCGCACGTGTTTTTACTCGACTAGCCTGCGGGATGCATCCTCTCGCACGTGTTTTTACTCGACTATCCTGCGGGATGCACCCTCTCGCACGTGTTTTTGCTCGACTAGCCTGCGGGATGGATTCTCTCGCACGTGTTTTTGCTGGACTAGCCTGCGGGATGCATCCTCTCGCACGTGTTTTTGCTCGACTAGCCTGCGGGATGCATCCTCTCGCACGTGTTTTTACTCGACTACCCTGCGGGATGCATCCTCTCGCACGTGCTTTTGCTCGACTAGCCATGCGCATCCCAAAAAACCTGCGCATGCGCTTCCCAAAAAACCTGCGCATGCGCATCCCACAAAACCTCGCACGTGTTTTTGCTCGACTAGCCTGCGGGATGCATCCTCTCGCACGTGTTTTTACTCGACTAGCCTGCGGGATGCATCCTCTCGCACGTGTTTTTACTCGACTAGCCTGCGGGATGCATCCTCTCGCACGTGTTTTTACTCGACTAGCCTGCGGGATGCATCCTCTCGCACGTGTTTTTGCTCGACTAGCCATGCGCATCCCAAAAAACCTGCGCATGCGCATCCCAAAAAACCTGCGCATGCCCATCCCACAAAACCTGTGCATGCGCATCCCACAAAACCTCGCACGTGTTTTTACTCGACTAGCCTGCGGGATGCATCCTCTCGCACGTGTTTTTACTCGACTAGCCTGCGGGATGCATCCTCTCGCACGTGTTTTTACTCGACTAGCCTGCGGGATGCATCCTCTCGCACGTGTTTTTACTCGACTAGCCATGCGCATCCCAAAAAACCTGCGCATGCGCATCCCACAAAACCTGCGCATGCGCATCCCACAAAACCTCGCACGTGTTTTTAGTCGACTAGCCTGCGGGATGCATCCTCACGCATGTGTTTTTACTCGACTACCCTGCGGGATGCATCCTCTCGCACGTGTTTTTGCTCGACTAGCCTTGCGCATCCCAAAAAACCTGCGCATGCGCATCTCACAAAACCTGTGCATGCGCATCCCACAAAACCTCGCACGTGTTTTTAGTCGACTAGCCTGCGGGATGCATCCTCTCGCACGTGTTTTTACTCGACTAGCCTGCGGGATGCATGCTCTCGCACGTGTTTTTACTCGACTAGCCTGCGGGATGCATCCTCTCGCACGTATTTTTGCTCGACTAGCCTGCGGGATGCATCCTCTCGCACGTGTTTTTGCTCGACTAGGCATGCGCATCCCAAAAAACCTGCGCATGCGCATCCCAAAAAACCTGCGCATGCGCATCCCACAAAACCTGTGCATGCGCATCCCACAAAACCTCGCACGTGTTTTTACTCGACTAGCCTGCGGGATGCATCCTCTCGCACGTGTTTTTACTCGACTAAACTGCGGGATGCATCCTCTCGCACGTGTTTTTACTCGACTAGCCTGCGGGAAGCATCCTCTCGCACGTGTTTTTCCTCGACTAGCCACGCGCATCCCAAAAAACCTGCGCATGCGCATCCCAAAAAACCTGCGCATGCGCATCCCACAAAACCTGCGCATGCGCATCCCACAAAACCTCGCACGTGTTTTTGCTCGACTAGCCTGCGGGATGCATCCTCTCGCACGTGTTTTAGCTCGACTAGGCATGCGCATCCCAAAAAACCTGCGCATGCGCATCCCAAAGAACCTGCGCATGCGCATCCCACAAAACCTGTGCATGCGCATCCCACAAAACCTCGCACGTGTTTTTACTCGACTAGCCTGCGGGATGCATCCTCTCGCACGTGTTTTTACTCGACTAGCCTGCGGGATGCATCCTCTCGCACGTGTTTTTCCTCGACTAGCCATGCGCATCCCATAAAACCTGCGCATGCGCATCCCAAAAAACCTGCGCATGCGCATCCCACAAAACCTGCGCATGCGCATCCCACAAAACCTCGCACGTGTTTTTACTCGACTAGCCTGCGGGATGCATCCTCTAGCACGTGTTTTTACTCGACTAGCCTGCGGGATGCATCCTCTCGCACGTGTTTTTGCTCGACTAGCCTGCGGGATGCATCCTCTCGCTCGTGTTTTTGCTCGACTAGCCTGCGGGATGCATCCTCCCGCACGTGTTTTTACTCGACTAGCCTGCAGGATGCATCCTCTCGCACGTGTTTTTACTCGACTAGCCTGCGGGATGCATCCTCTCGCACGTGTTTTTACTCGACTACCCTGCGGGATGCATCCTCTCGCACGTGTTTTTGCTCGACTAGCCTTGCGCATCCCAAAAAACCTGCGCATGCGCTTCCCACAAAACCTGCGCATGCGCATCCCACAAAACCTCGCACGTGTTTTTACTCGACTAGCCTGCGGGATGCATCCTCTCGCACGTGTTTTTACTCGACTAGCCTGCGGGATGCATCCTCTCGCACGTGTTTTTACTCGACTACCCTGCGGGATGCATCCTCTCGCACGTGTTTTTGCTCGACTAGCCATGCGCATCCCAAAAAACCTGCGCATGCGCATCCCACAAAACCTGCGCATGCGCATCCTACAAAACCTCGCACGTGTTTTTACTCGACTAGCCTGCGGGATGCATCCTCTCGCACGTGTTTTTACTCGACTAGCCTGCAGGATGCATCCTCTCGCACGTGTTTTTACTCGACTAGCCTGCGGGATGCATCCTCTCGCACGTGTTTTTACTCGACTATCCTGCGGGATGCACCCTCTCGCACGTGTTTTTGCTCGACTAGCCTGCGGGATGGATCCTCTCGCACGTGTTTTTGCTGGACTAGCCTGCGGGATGCATCCTCTCGCATGTGTTTTTGCTCGACTAGGCATGCGCATCCCAAAAAACCTGCGCATGCGCATCCCAAAAAACCTGCGCATGCGCATCCCACAAAACCTGCGCATGCGCATCCCACAAAACCTCGCACGTGTTTTTACTCGACTAGCCTGCGGGATGCATCCTCTCGCACGTGTTTTTACTCGACTTGCCTGCGGGATGCATCCTCTCGCACGTGTTTTTACTCGACTAGCCATGCGCATCCCAAAAAACCTGCGCATGCGCATCCCACAAAACCTGCGCATGCGCATCCCACAAAACCTCGCACGTGTTTTTACTCGACTAGCCTGCGGGATGCATCCTCTCGCACGTGTTTTTACTCGACTAGCCTGCGGGATGCATCCTCTCGCACGTGTTTTTACTCGACTACCCTGCGGGATGCATCCTCTCGCACGTGTTTTTGCTCGACTAGCCTTGCGCATCCCAAAAAACCTGCGCATGCGCATCCCACAAAACCTCGCACGTGTTTTTAGTCGACTATCCTGCGGGATGCATCCTCTCGCACGTGTTTTTACTCGACTAGCCTGCGGGATGCATCCTCTCGCACGTGTTTTTGCTCGACTAGGCATGCGCATCCCAAAAAACCTGCGCATGCGCATCCCAAAAAACCTGCGCATACGCATCCCACAAAACCTGTGCATGCGCATCCCACAAAACCTCGCACGTGTTTTTACTCGACTAGCCTGCGGGATGCATCCTCTCGCATATGTTTTTACTCGACTAGCCTGCGGGATGCATCCTCTCGCACGTGTTTTTACTCGACTAGCCTGCGGGAAGCATCCTCTCGCACGTGTTTTTCCTCGACTAGCCATGCGCATCCCAAAAAACCTGCGCATGCGCATTCCAAAAAACCTGCGCATGCGCATCCCACAAAACCTGCGCATGCGCATCCCACAAAACCTCGCACGTGTTTTTACTCGACTAGCCTGCGGGATGCATCCTCTCGCACGTGTTTTTACTCGACTAGCCTGCGGGATGCATCCTCTCGCACGTGTTTTTGCTCGACTAGCCTGCGGGATGCATCCTCTCGCACGTATTTTTGCTCGACTAGCCTGCGGGATGCATCCTCTCGCACGTGTTTTTACTCGACTAGCCTGCAGGATGCATCCTCTCGCACGTGTTTTTACTCGACTAGCCTGCGGGATGCATCCTCTCGCACGTGTTTTTACTCGACTACCCTGCGGGATGCATCCTCTCGCACGTGTTTTTGCTCGACTAGCCATGCGCATCCCAAAAAACCTGCGCATGCGCTTCCCAAAAAAACTGCGCATGCGCATCCCACAAAACCTGTTCATGCGCATCCCACAAAACCTCGCACGTGTTTTTACTCGACTAGCCTGCGGGATGCATCCTCTCGCACGTGTTTTTACTCGACTAGCCTGCGGGATGCATCCTCTCGCACGTGTTTTTGCTCGACTAGCCTGCGGGATGCATCCTCTCGCACGTGTTTTTGCTCGACTAGCGTGCGGGATGCATCCTCTCGCACGTGTTTTTACTCGACTAGCCTGCAGGATGCATCCTCTCGCACGTGTTTTTACTCGACTAGCCTGCGGGATGCATCCTCTCGCACGTGTTTTTACTCGACTACCCTGCGGGATGCATCCTCTCGCACGTGCTTTTGCTCGACTAGCCATGCGCATCCCAAAAAACCTGCGCATGCGCTTCCCAAAAAACCTGCGCATGCGCATCCCACAAAACCTCGCACGTGTTTTTGCTCGACTAGCCTGCGGGATGCATCCTCTCGCACGTGTTTTTACTCGACTAGCCTGCGGGACGCATCCTCTCGCACGTGTTTTTACTCGACTAGCCTGCGGGATGCATCCTCTCGCACGTGTTTTTACTCGACTAGCCTGCGGGATGCATCCTCTCGCACGTGTTTTTTACTCGACTAGCCTGCGGGATGCATCCTCTCGCACGTGTTTTTACTCGACTAGCCATGCGCAACCCAAAAAACCTGCGCATGCGCATCCCACACAACCTGCGCATGCGCATCCCACAAAACCTCGCACGTGTTTTTACTCGACTAGCCTGCGGGATGCATCCTCTCGAACGTGTTTTTACTCGACTAGCCTGCGGGATGCATCCTTTCGCACGTGTTTTTACTCGACTACCCTGCGGGATGCATCCTCTCGCACGTGTTTTTGCTCGACTAGCCTTGCGCATCCCAAAAAACCTGCGCATGCGCATCCCACAAAACCTGCGCATGCGCATCCCACAAAACCTCGCACGTGTTTTTAGTCGACTAGCCTGCGGGATGCATCCTCTCGCACGTGTTTTTACTCGACTAGCCTGCGGGATGCATCCTCTCGCACGTGTTTTTACTCGACTAGCCTGCGGGATGCATCCTCTCGCACGTGTTTTTGCTCGACTAGCCTGCGGGATGCATCCTCTCGCACGTGTTTTTACTCGACTAGCCATGCGCATCCCAAAAAACCTGCGCATGCGCATCCCACAAAATATGCGCATGCGCATCCCACAAAACCTCGCACGTGTTTTTACTCGACTAGCCTGCGGGATGCATCCTCTCGCACGTGTTTTTACTCGACTAGCCTGCGGGATGCATCCTCTCGCACGTGTTTTTACTCGACTACCCTGCGGGATGCATCCTCTCGCACGTGTTTTTGCTCGACTAGCCTTGCGCATCCCAAAAAACCTGCGCATGCGCATCCCACAAAACCTGCGCATGCGCATCCCACAAAACCTCGCACGTGTTTTTAGTCGACTAGCCTGCGGGATGCATCCTCTCGCACGTGTTTTTACTCGACTAGCCTGCGGGATGCATCCTCTCGCACGTGTTTTTACTCGACTAGCCATGCGCAACCCAAAAAACCTGCGCATGCGCATCCCACACAACCTGCGCATGCGCATCCCACAAAACCTCGCACGTGTTTTTACTCGACTAGCCTGCGGGATGCATCCTCTCGAACGTGTTTTTACTCGACTAGCCTGCGGGATGCATCCTTTCGCACGTGTTTTTACTCGACTACCCTGCGGGATGCATCCTCTCGCACGTGTTTTTGCTCGACTAGCCTTGCGCATCCCAAAAAACCTGCGCATGCGCATCCCACAAAACCTGCGCATGCGCATCCCACAAAACCTCGCACGTGTTTTTAGTCGACTAGCCTGCGGGATGCATCCTCTCGCACGTGTTTTTACTCGACTAGCCTGCGGGATGCATCCTCTCGCACGTGTTTTTACTCGACTAGCCTGCGGGATGCATCCTCTCGCACGTGTTTTTGCTCGACTAGCCTGCGGGATGCATCCTCTCGCACGTGTTTTTACTCGACTAGCCATGCGCATCCCAAAAAACCTGCGCATGCGCATCCCACAAAATATGCGCATGCGCATCCCACAAAACCTCGCACGTGTTTTTACTCGACTAGCCTGCGGGATGCATCCTCTCGCACGTGTTTTTACTCGACTAGCCTGCGGGATGCATCCTCTCGCACGTGTTTTTACTCGACTACCCTGCGGGATGCATCCTCTCGCACGTGTTTTTGCTCGACTAGCCTTGCGCATCCCAAAAAACCTGCGCATGCGCATCCCACAAAACCTGCGCATGCGCATCCCACAAAACCTCGCACGTGTTTTTAGTCGACTAGCCTGCGGGATGCATCCTCTCGCACGTGTTTTTACTCGACTAGCCTGCGGGATGCATCCTCTCGCACGTGTTTTTA
Organism: Lasioglossum baleicum; assembly: GCF_051020765.1. NCBI lineage: Eukaryota > Metazoa > Arthropoda > Insecta > Hymenoptera > Halictidae > Lasioglossum > Lasioglossum baleicum. The sequence continues at coordinate 46,885 of NW_027469709.1, forward strand.
CTCGACTAGCCTGCGGGATGCATCCTCTCGCACGTGTTTTTGCTCGACTAGCCTGCGGGATGCATCCTCTCGCACGTGTTTTTGCTCGACTAGCCTGCGGGATGCATCCTCTCGCACGTGTTTTTACTCGACTAGCCTGCGGGATGCATCCTCTCGCACGTGTTTTTGCTCGACTAGCCTGCGGGATGCATCCTCTCGCACGTGTTTTTGCTCGACTAGGCATGCGCATCCCAAAAAACCTGCGCATGCGCATCCCAAAAAACCTGCGCATGCGCATCCCACAAAACCTGTGCATGCGCATCCCACAAAACCTCGCACGTGTTTTTACTCGACTAGCCTGCGGGATGCATCCTCTCGCACGTGTTTTTACTCGACTAGCCTGCGGGATGCATCCTCTCGCACGTGTTTTTGCTCGACTAGCCTGCGGGATGCATCCTCTCGCACGTGTTTTTGCTCGACTAGCGTGCGGGATGCATCCTCTCGCACGTGTTTTTACTCGACTAGCCTGCAGGATGCATCCTCTCGCACGTGTTTTTACTCGACTAGCCTGCGGGATGCATCCTCTCGCACGTGTTTTTACTCGACTACCCTGCGGGATGCATCCTCTCGCACGTGCTTTTGCTCGACTAGCCTGCGGGATGCATCCTCTCGCACGTGTTTTTACTCGACTAGCCATGCGCAACCCAAAAAACCTGCGCATGCGCATCCCACACAACCTGCGCATGCGCATCCCACAAAACCTCGCACGTGTTTTTACTCGACTAGCCTGCGGGATGCATCCTCTCGAACGTGTTTTTACTCGACTAGCCTGCGGGATGCATCCTCTCGCACGTGTTTTTACTCGACTACCCTGCGGGATGCATCCTCTCGCACGTGTTTTTACTCGACTAGCCTGCGGGATGCATCCTCTCGCACGTGTTTTTACTCGACTAGCCATGCGCATCCCAAAAAACCTGCGCATGCGCATCCCACAAAACCTGCGCATGCGCATCCCACAAAACCTCGCACGTGTTTTTAGTCGACTAGCCTGCGGGATGCATCCTCTCGCACGTGTTTCTACTCGACTACCCTGCGGGATGCATCCTCTCGCACGTGTTTTTGCTCGACTAGCCTTGCGCATCCCAAAAAACCTGCGCATGCGCATCTCACAAAACCTGTGCATGCGCATCCCACAAAACCTCGCACGTGTTTTTAGTCGACTAGCCTGCGGGATGCATCCTCTCGCACGTGTTTTTACTCGACTAGCCTGCGGGATGCATGCTCTCGCACGTGTTTTTACTCGACTAGCCTGCGGGATGCATCCTCTCGCACGTGTTTTTGCTCGACTAGCCTGCGGGATGCATCCTCTCGCACGTGTTTTTGCTCGACTAGGCATGCGCATCCCAAAAAACCTGCGCATGCGCATCCCAAAAAATCTGCGCATGCGCATCCCACAAAACCTGTGCATGCGCATCCCACAAAACCTCGCACGTGTTTTTACTCGACTAGCCTGCGGGATGCATCCTCTCGCACGTGTTTTTACTCGACTAGCCTGCGGGATGCATCCTCTCGCACGTGTTTTTACTCGACTAGCCTGCGGGAAGCATCCTCTCGCACGTGTTTTTCCTCGACTAGCCACGCGCATCCCAAAAAACCTGCGCATGCGCATCCCAAAAAATCTGCGCATGCGCATCCCACAAAACCTGTGCATGCGCATCCCACAAAACCTCGCACGTGTTTTTACTCGACTAGCCTGCGGGATGCATCCTCTCGCACGTGTTTTTACTCGACTAGCCTGCGGGATGCATCCTCTCGCACGTGTTTTTACTCGACTAGCCTGCGGGAAGCATCCTCTCGCACGTGTTTTTCCTCGACTAGCCACGCGCATCCCAAAAAACCTGCGCATGCGCATCCCAAAAAACCTGCGCATGCGCATCCCACAAAACCTGCGCATGCGCATCCCACAAAACCTCGCACGTGTTTTTACTCGACTAGCCTGCGGGATGCATCCTCTCGCACGTGTTTTTACTCGACTAGCCTGCGGGATGCATCCTCTCGCACGTGTTTTTGCTCGACTAGCCTGCGGGATGCATCCTCTCGCACGTGTTTTTGCTCGACTAGGCATGCGCATCCCAAAAAACCTGCGCATGCGCATCCCACAAAACCTGTGCATGCACATCCCACAAAACCTCGCACGTGTTTTTACTCGACTAGCCTGCGGGATGCATCCTCTCGCACGTGTTTTTACTCGACTAGCCTGCGGGATGCATCCTCTCGCACGTGTTTTTACTCGACTAGCCTGCGGGATGCATCCTCTCGCACGTGTTTTTGCTCGACTAGCCTGCGGGATGCATCCTCTCGCACGTGTTTTTGCTCGACTAGGCATGCGCATCCCAAAAAACCTGCGCATGCGCATCCCAAAAAACCTGCGCATGCGCATCCCACAAAACCTGTGCATGCGCATCCCACAAAACCTCGCACGTGTTTTTACTCGACTAGCCTGCGGGATGCATCCTCTCGCACGTGTTTTTACTCGACTAGCCTGCGGGATGCATCCTCTCGCACGTGTTTTTACTCGACTAGCCTGCGGGATGCATCCTCTCGCACGTGTTTTTCCTCGACTAGCCATGCGCATCCCAAAAAACCTGCGCATGCGCATCCCAAAAAACCTGCGCATGCGCATCCCACAAAACCTGCGCATGCGCATCCCACAAAACCTCGCACGTGTTTTTACTCGACTAGCCTGCGGGATGCATCCTCTCGCACGTGTTTTTGCTCGACTAGCCTGCGGGATGCATCCTCTCGCACGTGTTTTTGCTCGACTAGCCATGCGCATCCCAAAAAACCTGCGCATGCGCATCCCACAAAACCTGCGCATGCGCATCCCACAAAACCTCGCACGTGTTTTTACTCGACTAGCCTGCGGGATGCATCCTCTAGCACGTGTTTTTACTCGACTAGCCTGCGGGATGCATCCTCTCGCACGTGTTTTTGCTCGACTAGCCTGCGGGATGCATCCTCTCGCACGTGTTTTTGCTCGACTAGCCTGCGGGATGCATCCTCTCGCACGTGTTTTTACTCGACTAGCCTGCAGGATGCATCCTCTCGCACGTGTTTTTACTCGACTAGCCTGCGGGATGCATCCTCTCGCACGTGTTTTTACTCGACTACCCTGCGGGATGCATCCTCTCGCACGTGTTTTTGCTCGACTAGCCTTGCGCATCCCAAAAAACCTGCGCATGCGCTTCCCACAAAACATGCGCATGCGCATCCCACAAAACCTCGCACGTGTTTTTACTCGACTAGCCTGCGGGATGCATCCTCTCGCACGTGTTTTTACTCGACTAGCCTGCGGGATGCATCCTCTCGCACGTGTTTTTACTCGACTACCCTGCGGGATGCATCCTCTCGCACGTGTTTTTGCTCGACTAGCCATGCGCATCCCAGAAAACCTGCGCATGCGCATCCCACAAAACCTGCGCATGCGCATCCTACAAAACCTCGCACGTGTTTTTACTCGACTAGCCTGCGGGATGCATCCTCTCGCACGTGTTTTTACTCGACTAGCCTGCAGATGCATCCTCTCGCACGTGTTTTTACTCGACTAGCCTGCGGGATGCATCCTCTCGCACGTGTTTTTACTCGACTATCCTGCGGGATGCACCCTCTCGCACGTGTTTTTGCTCGACTAGCCTGCGGGATGGATCCTCTCGCACGTGTTTTTGCTGGACTAGCCTGCGGGATGCATCCTCTCGCACGTGTTTTTGCTCGACTAGGCATGCGCATCCCAAAAAACCTGCGCATGCGCATCCCAAAAAACCTGCGCATGCGCATCCCACAAAACCTGCGCATGCGCATCCCACAAAACCTCGCACGTGTTTTTACTCGACTAGCCTGCGGGATGCATCCTCTCGCACGTGTTTTTACTCGACTTGCCTGCGGGATGCATCCTCTCGCACGTGTTTTTACTCGACTAGCCATGCGCATCCCAAAAAACCTGCGCATGCGCATCCCACAAAACCTGCGCATGCGCATCCCACAAAACCTCGCACGTGTTTTTACTCGACTAGCCTGCGGGATGCATCCTCTCGCACGTGTTTTTACTCGACTAGCCGGCGGGATGCATCCTCTCGCACGTGTTTTTACTCGACTACCCTGCGGGATGCATCCTCTCGCACGTGTTTTTGCTCGACTAGCCTTGCGCATCCCACAAAACCTCGCACGTGTTTTTAGTCGACTATCCTGCGGGATGCATCCTCTCGCACGTGTTTTTACTCGACTAGCCTGCGGGATGCATCCTCTCGCATGTGTTTTTACTCGACTAGCCTGCGGGATGCATCCTCTCGCACGTGTTTTTACTCGACTAGCCTGCGGGAAGCATCCTCTCGCACGTGTTTTTCCTCGACTAGCCATGCGCATCCCAAAAAACCTGCGCATGCGCATTCCAAAAAACCTGCGCATGCGCATCCCACAAAACCTCGCACGTGTTTTTACTCGACTAGCCTGCGGGATGCATCCTCTCGCACGTGTTTGTACTCGACTAGCCTGCGGGATGCATCCTCTCGCACGTGTTTTTACTCGACTAGCCTGCGGGATGCATCCTCTCGCACGTGTTTTTACTCGACTAGCCATGCGCATCCCAAAAAACCTGCGCATGCACATCCCACAAAACCTGCGCATGCGCATCCCACAAAACCTCGCACGTGTTTTTACTCGACTAGCCTGCGGGATGCATCCTCTCGCACGTGTTTTTACTCGACTAGCCTGCGGGATGCATCCTCTCGCACGTGTTTTTACTCGACTACCCTGCGGGATGCATCCTCTCGCACGTGTTTTTGATCGACTAGCCTTGCGCATCCCACAAAACCTCGCACGTGTTTTTAGTCGACTAGCCTGCGGGATGCATCCTCTCGCACGTGTTTTTACTCGACTAGCCTGCGGGATGCATCCTCTCGCACGTGTTTTTGCTCGACTAGCCTGCGGGATGCATCCTCTCGCACGTGTTTTTGCTCGACTAGGCATGCGCATCCCAAAAAACCTGCGCATGCGCATCCCAAAAAACCTGCGCATGCGCATCCCAAAAAACCTGCGCATGCGCATCCCACAAAACCTGTGCATGCGCATCCCACAAAACCTCGCACGTGTTTTTACTCGACTAGCCTGCGGGATGCATCCTCTCGCACGTGTTTTTACTCGACTAGCCTGCGGGATGCATCCTCTCGCACGTGTTTTTACTCGACTAGCCTGCGGGATGCATCCTCTCGCACGTGTTTTTACTCGACTAGCCATGCGCATCCCAAAAAACCTGCGCATGCGCATCCCACAAAACCTGCGCATGCGCATCCCACAAAACCTCGCACGTGTTTTTAGTCGACTAGCCTGCGGGATGCATCCTCTCGCACGTGTTTTTACTCGACTAGCCTGCGGGATGCATGCTCTCGCACGTGTTTTTACTCGACTAGCCTGCGGGATGCATCCTCTCGCACGTGTTTTTACTCGACTAGCCTGCGGGAAGCATCCTCTCGCACGTGTTTTTCCTCGACTAGCCACGCGCATCCCAAAAAACCTGCGCATGCGCATCCCAAAAAACCTGCGCATGCGCATCCCACAAAACCTGCGCATGCGCATCCCACAAAACCTCGCACGTGTTTTTGCTCGACTAGCCTGCGGGATGCATCCTCTCGCACGTGTTTTTGCTCGACTAGGCATGCGCATCCCAAAAAACCTGCGCATGCGCTTCCCAAAAAACCTGCGCATGCGCATCCCACAAAACCTGTGCATGCGTATGCCACAAAACCTCGCACGTGTTTTTACTCGACTAGCCTGCGGGATGCATCCTCTCGCACGTGTTTTTACTCGACTAGCCTGCGGGATGCATCCTCTCGCACGTGTTCTTACTCGACTAGCCTGCGGGATGCATCCTCTCGCACGTGTTTTTCCTCGACTAGCCATGCGCATCCCAAAAAACCTGCGCATGCGCATCCCAAAAAGCTGCGCATGCGCATCCCACAAAACCTGCGCATGCGCATCCCACAAAACCTGCGCATGCGCATCCCACAAAACCTCGCACGTGTTTTTACTCGACTAGCCTGCGGGATGCATCCTCTCGCACGTGTTTTTACTCGACTAGCCTGCGGGATGCATCCTCTCGCACGTGTTCTTGCTCGACTAGCCTGCGGGATGCATCCTCTCGCACGTGTTTTTGCTCGACTAGCCTGCGGGATGCATCCTCCCGCACGTGTTTTTACTCGACTAGCCTGCAGGATGCATCCTCTCGCACGTGTTTTTACTCGACTAGCCTGCGGGATGCATCCTCTCGCACGTGTTTTTACTCGACTACCCTGCGGGATGCATCCTCTCGCACGTGTTTTTGCTCGACTAGCCTTGCGCATCCCAAAAAACCTGCGCATGCGCTTCCCACAAAACCTGCGCATGCGCATCCCACAAAACCTCGCACGTGTTTTTACTCGACTAGCCTGCGGGATGCATCCTCTCGCACGTGTTTTTACTCGACTAGCCTGCGGGATGCATCCTCTCGCACGTGTTTTTACTCGACTACCCTGCGGGATGCATCCTCTCGCACGTGTTTTTGCTCGACTAGCCATGCGCATCCCAAAAAACCTGCGCATGCGCATCCCACAAAACCTGTGCATGCGCATCCTACAAAACCTCGCACGTGTTTTTACTCGACTAGCCTGCGGGATGCATCCTCTCGCACGTGTTTTTACTCGACTAGCCTGCGGGATGCATCCTCTCGCACGTGTTCTTACTCGACTAGCCTGCGGGATGCATCCTCTCGCACGTGTTTTTCCTCGACTTGCCATGCGCATCCCAAAAAACCTGCGCATGCGCATCCCAAAAAGCTGCGCATGCGCATCCCACAAAACCTGCGCATGCGCATCCCACAAAACCTGCGCATGCGCATCCCACAAAACCTCGCACGTGTTTTTACTCGACTAGCCTGCGGGATGCATCCTCTCGCACGTGTTTTTACTCGACTAGCCTGCGGGATGCATCCTCTCGCACGTGTTTTTGCTCGACTAGCCATGCGCATCCCAAAAAACCTGCGCATGCGCATCCCAAAAAACCTGCGCATGCGCATCCCACAAAACCTGCGCATGCGCATCCCACAAAACCTCGCACGTGTTTTTACTCGACTAGCCTGCGGGATGCATCCTCTAGCACGTGTTTTTACTCGACTAGCCTGCGGGATGCATCCTCTCGCACGTGTTTTTGCTCGACTAGCCTGCGGGATGCATCCTCTCGCACGTGTTTTTGCTCGACTAGCCTGCGGGATGCATCCTCCCGCACGTGTTTTTACTCGACTAGCCTGCAGGATGCATCCTCTCGCACGTGTTTTTACTCGACTAGCCTGCGGGATGCATCCTCTCGCACGTGTTTTTACTCGACTACCCTGCGGGATGCATCCTCTCGCACGTGTTTTTGCTCGACTAGCCTTGCGCATCCCAAAAAACCTGCGCATGCGCTTCCCACAAAACCTGCGCATGCGCATCCCACAAAACCTCGCACGTGTTTTTACTCGACTAGCCTGCGGGATGCATCCTCTCGCACGTGTTTTTACTCGACTAGCCTGCGGGATGCATCCTCTCGCACGTGTTTTTACTCGACTACCCTGCGGGATGCATCCTCTCGCACGTGTTTTTGCTCGACTAGCCATGCGCATCCCAAAAAACCTGCGCATGCGCATCCCACAAAACCTGCGCATGCGCATCCTACAAAACCTCGCACGTGTTTTTACTCGACTAGCCTGCAGGATGCATCCTCTCGCACGTGTTTTTACGCGACTAGCCTGCGGGATGCATCCTCTCGCAAGTGTTTTTACTCGACTATCCTGCGGGATGCACCCTCTCGCACGTGTTTTTGCTCGACTAGCCTGCGGGGTGGATCCTCTCGCACGTGTTTTTGCTGGACTAGCCTGCGGGATGCATCCTCTCGCACGTGTTTTTGCTCGACTAGGCATGCGCATCCCAAAAAACCTGCGCATGCGCATCCCAAAAAACCTGCGCATGCGCATCCCACAAAACCTGCGCATGCGCATCCCACAAAACCTCGCACGTGTTTTTACTCGACTTGCCTGCGGGATGCATCCTCTCGCACGTGTTTTTACTCGACTAGCCATGCGCATCCCAAAAAACCTGCGCATGCGCATCCCACAAAACCTCGCACGTGTTTTTACTCGACTAGCCTGCGGGATGGATCCTCTCGCACGTGTTTTTACTCGACTAGCCTGCGGGATGCATCCTCTCGCACGTGTTTTTACTCGACTACCCTGCGGGATGCATCCTCTCGCACGTGTTTTTGCTCGACTAGCCTTGCGCATCCCAAAAAACCTGCGCATGCGCATCCCACAAAACCTCGCACGTGTTTTTAGTCGACTATCCTGCGGGATGCATCCTCTCGCACGTGTTTTTACTCGACTAGCCTGCAGGATGCATCCTCTCGCACGTGTTTTTACTCGACTAGCCTGCGGGATGCATCCTCTCGCACGTGTTTTTACTCGACTATCCTGCGGGATGCACCCTCTCGCACGTGTTTTTGCTCGACTAGCCTGCGGGATGCATCCTCTCGCACGTGTTTTTGCTCGACTAGGCATGCGCATCCCAAAAAACCTGCGCATGCGCATCCCAAAAAACCTGCGCATGCGCATCCCACAAAACCTGCGCATGCGCATCCCACAAAACCTCGCACGTGTTTTTACTCGACTAGCCTGCGGGATGCATCCTCTCGCACGTGTTTTTACTCGACTTGCCTGCGGGATGCATCCTCTCGCACGTGTTTTTACTCGACTAGCCATGCGCATCCCAAAAAACCTGCGCATGCGCATCCCACAAAACCTGCGCATGCGCATCCCACAAAACCTCGCACGTGTTTTTACTCGACTAGCCTGCGGGATGCATCCTCTCGCACGTGTTTTTACTCGACTAGCCTGCGGGATGCATCCTCTCGCACGTGTTTTTACTCGACTACCCTGCGGGATGCATCCTCTCGCACGTGTTTTTGCTCGACTAGCCTTGCGCATCCCAAAAAACCTGCGCATGCGCATCCCACAAAACCTCGCACGTGTTTTTAGTCGACTATCCTGCGGGATGCATCCTCTCGCACGTGTTTTTACTCGACTAGCCTGCGGGATGCATCCTCTCGCACGTGTTTTTACTCGACTAGCCTGCGGGATGCATCCTCTCGCACGTGTTTTTGCTCGACTAGCCTGCGGGATGCATCCTCTCGCACGTGTTTTTGCTCGACTAGGCATGCGCATCCCAAAAAACCTGCGCATGCGCATCCCAAAAAACCTGCGCATACGCATCCCACAAAACCTGTGCATGCGCATCCCACAAAACCTCGCACGTGTTTTTACTCGACTAGCCTGCGGGATGCATCCTCTCGCATGTGTTTTTACTCGACTAGCCTGCGGGATGCATCCTCTCGCACGTGTTTTTACTCGACTAGCCTGCGGGAAGCATCCTCTCGCACGTGTTTTTCCTCGACTAGCCATGCGCATCCCAAAAAACCTGCGCATGCGCATTCCAAAAAACCTGCGCATGCGCATCCCACAAAACCTGCGCATGCGCATCCCACAAAACCTCGCACGTGTTTTTACTCGACTAGCCTGCGGGATGCATCCTCTCGCACGTGTTTTTACTCGACTAGCCTGCGGGATGCATCCTCTCGCACGTGTTTTTGCTCGACTAGCCTGCGGGATGCATCCTCTCGCACGTGTTTTTGCTCGACTAGCCTGCGGGATGCATCCCCTCGCACGTGTTTTTACTCGACTAGCCTGCAGGATGCATCCTCTCGCACGTGTTTTTACTCGACTAGCCTGCGGGATGCATCCTCTCGCACGTGTTTTTACTCGACTACCCTGCGGGATGCATCCTCTCGCACGTGTTTTTGCTCGACTAGCCATGCGCATCCCAAAAAACCTGCGCATGCGCTTCCCAAAAAACCTGCGCATGCGCATCCCACAAAACCTGCGCATGCGCATCCCACAAAACCTCGCACGTGTTTTTACTCGACTAGCCTGCGGGATGCATCCTCTCGCACGTGTTTTTACTCGACTAGCCTGCGGGATGCATCCTCTCGCACGTGTTTTTGCTCGACTAGCCTGCGGGATGCATCCTCTCGCACGTGTTTTTGCTCGACTAGCGTGCGGGATGCATCCTCTCGCACGTGTTTTTACTCGACTAGCCTGCAGGATGCATCCTCTCGCACGTGTTTTTACTCGACTAGCCTGCGGGATGCATCCTCTCGCACGTGTTTTTACTCGACTACCCTGCGGGATGCATCCTCTCGCACGTGCTTTTGCTCGACTAGCCATGCGCATCCCAAAAAACCTGCGCATGCGCTTCCCAAAAAACCTGCGCATGCGCATCCCACAAAACCTCGCACGTGTTTTTGCTCGACTAGCCTGCGGGATGCATCCTCTCGCACGTGTTTTTACTCGACTAGCCTGCGGGATGCATCCTCTCGCACGTGTTTTTACTCGACTAGCCTGCGGGATGCATCCTCTCGCACGTGTTTTTACTCGACTAGCCTGCGGGATGCATCCTCTCGCACGTGTTTCTACTCGACTAGCCATGCGCATCCCAAAAAACCTGCGCATGCGCATCCCACAAAACCTGCGCATGCGCATCCCACAAAACCTCGCACGTGTTTTTACTCGACTAGCCTGCAGGATGCATACTCTCGCACGTGTTTTTACTCGACTAGCCTGCGGGATGCATCCTCTCGCACGTGTTTTTACTCGACTACCCTGCGGGATGCATCCTCTCGCACGTGTTTTTGCTCGACTAGCCTTGCGCATCCCAAAAAACCTGCGCATGCGCATCCCACAAAACCTGCGCATGCGCATCCCACAAAACCTCGCACGTGTTTTTAGTCGACTAGCCTGCGGGATGCATCCTCTCGCACGTGTTTTTACTCGACTAGCCTGCGGGATGCATCCTCTCGCACGTGTTTTTACTCGACTAGCCTGCGGGATGCATCCTCTCGCACGTGTTTTTGCTCGACTAGCCTGCGGGATGCATCCTCTCGCACGTGTTTTTGCTCGACTAGGCATGCGCATCCCAAAAAACCTGCGCATGCGCATCCCAAAAAACCTGCGCATGCGCATCCCACAAAACCTGTGCATGCGCATCCCACAAAACCTCGCACGTGTTTTTACTCGACTAGCCTGCGGGATGCATCCTCTCGCACGTGTTTTTACTCGACTAGCCTGCGGGATGCATCCTCTCGCACGTGTTTTTACTCGACTAGCCTGCGGGATGCATCCTCTCGCACGTGTTTTTACTCGACTAGCCATGCGCATCCCAAAAAACCTGCGCATGCGCATCCCACAAAACCTGAGCATGCGCATCCCACAAAACCTGCGCATGCGCATCCCACAAAACCTCGCCCGTGTTTTTAGTCGACTAGCCTGCGGGATGCATCCTCTCGCACGTGTTTTTACTCGACTACCCTGCGGGATGCATCCTCTCGCACGTGTTTTTGCTCGACTAGCCTTGCGCATCCCAAAAAACCTGCGCATGCGCATCTCACAAAACCTGTGCATGCGCATCCCACAAAACCTCGCACGTGTTTTTAGTCGACTAGCCTGCGGGATGCATCCTCTCGCACGTGTTTTTACTCGACTAGCCTGCGGGATGCATGCTCTCGCACGTGTTTTTACTCGACTAGCCTGCGGGATGCATCCTCTCGCACGTGTTTTTGCTCGACTAGCCTGCGGGATGCATCCTCTCGCACGTGTTTTTGCTCGACTAGGCATGCGCATCCCAAAAAACCTGCGCATGCGCATCCCACAAAACCTCGCACGTGTTTTTACTCGACTAGCCTGCGGGATGCATCCTCTCGCACGTGTTTTTACTCGACTAGCCTGCGGGATGCATCCTCTCGCACGTGTTTTTACTCGACTAGCCTGCGGGAAGCATCCTCTCGCACGTGTTTTTCCTCGACTAGCCACGCGCATCCCAAAAAACCTGCGCATGCGCATCCCAAAAAACCTGCGCATGCGCATCCCACAAAACCTGCGCATGCGCATCCCACAAAACCTCGCACGTGTTTTTACTCGACTAGCCTGCGGGATGCATCCTCTCGCACGTGTTTTTACTCGACTAGCCTGCGGGATGCATCCTCTCGCACGTGTTTTTGCTCGACTAGCCTGCGGGATGCATCCTCTCGCACGTGTTTTTGCTCGACTAGCCTGCGGGATGCATCCTCTCGCACGTGTTTTTGCTCGACTAGCCTGCAGGATGCATCCTCTCGCACGTGTTTTTACTCGACTAGCCTGCGGGATGCATCCTCTCGCACGTGTTTTTACTCGACTACCCTGCGGGATGCATCCTCTCGCACGTGCTTTTGCTCGACTAGCCATGCGCATCCCAAAAAACCTGCGCATGCGCTTCCCAAAAAACCTGCGCATGCGCATCCCACAAAACCTCGCACGTGTTTTTGCTCGACTAGCCTGCGGGATGCATCCTCTCGCACGTGTTTTTACTCGACTAGCCTGCGGGATGCTTACTCGACTAGCCTGCAGGATGCATACTCTCGCACGTGTTTTTACTCGACTAGCCTGCGGGATGCATCCTCTCGCACGTGTTTTTACTCGACTACCCTGCGGGATGCATCCTCTCGCACGTGTTTTTGCTCGACTAGCCTTGCGCATCCCAAAAAACCTGCGCATGCGCATCCCACAAAACCTGCGCATGCGCATCCCACAAAACCTCGCACGTGTTTTTAGTCGACTAGCCTGCGGGATGCATCCTCTCGCACGTGTTTTTACTCGACTAGCCTGCGGGATGCATCCTCTCGCACGTGTTTTTACTCGACTAGCCTGCGGGATGCATCCTCTCGCACGTGTTTTTGCTCGACTAGCCTGCGGGATGCATCCTCTCGCACGTGTTTTTGCTCGACTAGGCATGCGCATCCCAAAAAACCTGCGCATGCGCATCCCAAAAAACCTGCGCATGCGCATCCCACAAAACCTGTGCATGCGCATCCCACAAAACCTCGCACGTGTTTTTACTCGACTAGCCTGCGGGATGCATCCTCTCGCACGTGTTTTTACTCGACTAGCCTGCGGGATGCATCCTCTCGCACGTGTTTTTACTCGACTAGCCTGCGGGATGCATCCTCTCGCACGTGTTTTTACTCGACTAGCCTGCGGGATGCATCCTCTCGCACGTGTTTTTCCTCGACTAGACATGCGCATCCCAAAAAACCTGCGCATGCGCATCCCACAAAACCTGCGCATGCGCATCCCACAAAACCTCGCACGTGTTTTTAGTCGACTAGCCTGCGGGATGCATCCTCTCGCACGTGTTTTTACTCGACTAGCCTGCGGGATGCATCCTCTCGCACGTGTTTTTACTCGACTAGCCTGCGGGATGCATCCTCTCGCACGTGTTTTTGCTCGACTAGCCTGCGGGATGCATCCTCCCGCACGTGTTTTTGCTCGACTAGGCATGCGCATCCCAAAAAACCTGCGCATGCGCATCCCAAAAAACCTGCGCATGCGCATCCCACAAAACCTGTGCATGCGCATCCCACAAAACCTCGCACGTGTTTTTACTCGACTAGCCTGCGGGATGCATCCTCTCGCACGTGTTTTTACTCGACTAGCCTGCGGGATGCATCCTCTCGCACGTGTTTTTGCTCGACTAGCCTGCGGGATGCATCCTCTCGCACGTGTTTTTGCTCGACTAGCCTGCGGGATGCATCCCCTCGCACGTGTTTTTACTCGACTAGCCTGCAGGATGCATCCTCTCGCACGTGTTTTTACTCGACTAGCCTGCGGGATGCATCCTCTCGCACGTGTTTTTACTCGACTACCCTGCGGGATGCATCCTCTCGCACGTGTTTTTGCTCGACTAGCCATGCGCATCCCAAAAAACCTGCGCATGCGCTTCCCAAAAAACCTGCGCATGCGCATCCCACAAAACCTGCGCATGCGCATCCCACAAAACCTCGCACGTGTTTTTACTCGACTAGCCTGCGGGATGCATCCTCTCGCACGTGTTTTTACTCGACTAGCCTGCGGGATGCATCCTCTCGCACGTGTTTTTACTCGACTAGCCTGCGGGATGCATCCTCTCGCACGTGTTTTTACTCGACTAGCCTGCGGGATGCATCCTCTCGCACGTGTTTTTCCTCGACTAGACATGCGCATCCCAAAAAACCTGCGCATGCGCATCCCACAAAACCTGCGCATGCGCATCCCACAAAACCTCGCACGTGTTTTTAGTCGACTAGCCTGCGGGATGCATCCTCTCGCACGTGTTTTTACTCGACTAGCCTGCGGGATGCATCCTCTCGCACGTGTTTTTACTCGACTAGCCTGCGGGATGCATCCTCTCGCACGTGTTTTTACTCGACTAGCCTGCGGGAAGCATCCTCTCGCACGTGTTTTTACTCGACTAGCAATGCGCATCCCAAAAAACCTGCGCATGCGCATCCCACAAAACCTGCGCATGCGCATCCCACAAAACCTCGCACGTGTTTTTACTCGACTAGCCTGCGGGATGCATCCTCTCGCACGTGTTTTTACTCGACTAGCCTGCGGGATGCATCCTCTCGCACGTGTTTTTACTCGACTAGCCTGCGGGAAGCATCCTCTCGCACGTGTTTTTCCTCGACTAGCCATGCGCATCCCAAAAAACCTGCGCATGCGCATCCCAAAAAACCTGCGCATGCGCATCCCACAAAACCTGCGCATGCGCATCCCACAAAACCTCGCACGTGTTTTTACTCGACTAGCCTGCGGGATGCATCCTCTCGCACGTGTTTTTACTCGACTAGCCTGCGGGATGCATCCTCTCGCACGTGTTTTTGCTCGACTAGCCTGCGGGATGCATCCTCTCGCACGTGTTTTTGCTCGACTAGCCTGCGGGATGCATCCCCTCGCACGTGTTTTTACTCGACTAGCCTGCAGGATGCATCCTCTCGCACGTGTTTTTACTCGACTAGCCTGCGGGATGCATCCTCTCGCACGTGTTTTTACTCGACTACCCTGCGGGATGCATCCTCTCGCACGTGTTTTTGCTCGACTAGCCATGCGCATCCCAAAAAACCTGCGCATGCGCTTCCCAAAAAACCTGCGCATGCGCATCCCACAAAACCTGCGCATGCGCATCCCACAAAACCTCGCACGTGTTTTTACTCGACTAGCCTGCGGGATGCATCCTCTCGCACGTGTTTTTACTCGACTAGCCTGCGGGATGCATCCTCTCGCACGTGTTTTTGCTCGACTAGCCTGCGGGATGCATCCTCTCGCACGTGTTTTTGCTCGACTAGCGTGCGGGATGCATCCTCTCGCACGTGTTTTTACTCGACTAGCCTGCAGGATGCATCCTCTCGCACGTGTTTTTACTCGACTAGCCTGCGGGATGCATCCTCTCGCACGTGTTTTTACTCGACTACCCTGCGGGATGCATCCTCTCGCACGTGCTTTTGCTCGACTAGCCATGCGCATCCCAAAAAACCTGCGCATGCGCTTCCCAAAAAACCTGCGCATGCGCATCCCACAAAACCTCGCACGTGTTTTTGCTCGACTAGCCTGCGGGATGCATCCTCTCGCACGTGTTTTTACTCGACTAGCCTGCGGGATGCATCCTCTCGCACGTGTTTTTACTCGACTAGCCTGCGGGATGCATCCTCTCGCACGTGTTTTTACTCGACTAGCCTGCGGGATGCATCCTCTCGCACGTGTTTCTACTCGACTAGCCATGCGCATCCCAAAAAACCTGCGCATGCGCATCCCACAAAACCTGCGCATGCGCATCCCACAAAACCTCGCACGTGTTTTTACTCGACTAGCCTGCAGGATGCATACTCTCGCACGTGTTTTTACTCGACTAGCCTGCGGGATGCATCCTCTCGCACGTGTTTTTACTCGACTACCCTGCGGGATGCATCCTCTCGCACGTGTTTTTGCTCGACTAGCCTTGCGCATCCCAAAAAACCTGCGCATGCGCATCCCACAAAACCTGCGCATGCGCATCCCACAAAACCTCGCACGTGTTTTTAGTCGACTAGCCTGCGGGATGCATCCTCTCGCACGTGTTTTTACTCGACTAGCCTGCGGGATGCATCCTCTCGCACGTGTTTTTACTCGACTAGCCTGCAGGATGCATCCTCTCGCACGTGTTTTTACTCGACTAGCCTGCGGGATGCATCCTCTCGCACGTGTTTTTACTCGACTACCCTGCGGGATGCATCCTCTCGCACGTGTTTTTGCTCGACTAGCCATGCGCATCCCAAAAAACCTGCGCATGCGCTTCCCAAAAAACCTGCGCATGCGCATCCCACAAAACCTGCGCATGCGCATCCCACAAAACCTCGCACGTGTTTTTACTCGACTAGCCTGCGGGATGCATCCTCTCGCACGTGTTTTTACTCGACTAGCCTGCGGGATGCATCCTCTCGCACGTGTTTTTACTCGACTAGCCTGCGGGATGCATCCTCTCGCACGTGTTTTTACTCGACTAGCCTGCGGGATGCATCCTCTCGCACGTGTTTTTCCTCGACTAGACATGCGCATCCCAAAAAACCTGCGCATGCGCATCCCACAAAACCTGCGCATGCGCATCCCACAAAACCTCGCACGTGTTTTTAGTCGACTAGCCTGCGGGATGCATCCTCTCGCACGTGTTTTTACTCGACTAGCCTGCGGGATGCATCCTCTCGCACGTGTTTTTACTCGACTAGCCTGCGGGATGCATCCTCTCGCACGTGTTTTTGCTCGACTAGCCTGCGGGATGCATCCTCCCGCACGTGTTTTTGCTCGACTAGGCATGCGCATCCCAAAAAACCTGCGCATGCGCATCCCAAAAAACCTGCGCATGCGCATCCCACAAAACCTGTGCATGCGCATCCCACAAAACCTCGCATGTGTTTTTACTCGACTAGCCTGCGGGATGCATCCTCTCGCACGTGTTTTTACTCGACTAGCCTGCGGGATGCATCCTCTCGCACGTGTTTTTACTCGACTAGCCTGCGGGAAGCATCCTCTCGCACGTGTTTTTACTCGACTAGCAATGCGCATCCCAAAAAACCTGCGCATGCGCATCCCAAAAAACCTGCGCATGCGCATCCCACAAAACCTGCGCATGCGCATCCCACAAAACCTCGCACGTGTTTTTACTCGACTAGCCTGCGGGATGCATCCTCTCGCACGTGTTTTTACTCGACTAGCCTGCGGGATGCATCCTCTCGCACGTGTTTTTACTCGACTAGCCTGCGGGAAGCATCCTCTCGCACGTGTTTTTCCTCGACTAGCCATGCGCATCCCAAAAAACCTGCGCATGCGCATCCCAAAAAACCTGCGCATGCGCATCCCACAAAACCTGCGCATGCGCATCCCACAAAACCTCGCACGTGTTTTTACTCGACTAGCCTGCGGGATGCATCCTCTCGCACGTGTTTTTACTCGACTAGCCTGCGGGATGCATCCTCTCGCACGTGTTTTTGCTCGACTAGCCTGCGGGATGCATCCTCTCGCACGTGTTTTTGCTCGACTAGCCTGCGGGATGCATCCCCTCGCACGTGTTTTTACTCGACTAGCCTGCAGGATGCATCCTCTCGCACGTGTTTTTACTCGACTAGCCTGCGGGATGCATCCTCTCGCACGTGTTTTTACTCGACTACCCTGCGGGATGCATCTTCTCGCACGTGTTTTTGCTCGACTAGCCATGCGCATCCCAAAAAACCTGCGCATGCGCTTCCCAAAAAACCTGCGCATGCGCATCCCACAAAACCTGCGCATGCGCATCCCACAAAACCTCGCACGTGTTTTTACTCGACTAGCCTGCGGGATGCATCCTCTCGCACGTGTTTTTACTCGACTAGCCTGCGGGATGCATCCTCTCGCACGTGTTTTTGCTCGACTAGCCTGCGGGATGCATCCTCTCGCACGTGTTTTTGCTCGACTAGCGTGCGGGATGCATCCTCTCGCACGTGTTTTTACTCGACTAGCCTGCAGGATGCATCCTCTCGCACGTGTTTTTACTCGACTAGCCTGCGGGATGCATCCTCTCGCACGTGTTTTTACTCGACTACCCTGCGGGATGCATCCTCTCGCACGTGCTTTTGCTCGACTAGCCATGCGCATCCCAAAAAACCTGCGCATGCGCTTCCCAAAAAACCTGCGCATGCGCATCCCACAAAACCTCGCACGTGTTTTTGCTCGACTAGCCTGCGGGATGCATCCTCTCGCACGTGTTTTTACTCGACTAGCCTGCGGGATGCATCCTCTCGCACGTGTTTTTACTCGACTAGCCTGCGGGATGCATCCTCTCGCACGTGTTTTTACTCGACTAGCCTGCGGGATGCATCCTCTCGCACGTGTTTCTACTCGACTAGCCATGCGCATCCCAAAAAACCTGCGCATGCGCATCCCACAAAACCTGCGCATGCGCATCCCACAAAACCTCGCACGTGTTTTTACTCGACTAGCCTGCAGGATGCATACTCTCGCACGTGTTTTTACTCGACTAGCCTGCGGGATGCATCCTCTCGCACGTGTTTTTACTCGACTACCCTGCGGGATGCATCCTCTCGCACGTGTTTTTGCTCGACTAGCCTTGCGCATCCCAAAAAACCTGCGCATGCGCATCCCACAAAACCTGCGCATGCGCATCCCACAAAACCTCGCACGTGTTTTTAGTCGACTAGCCTGCGGGATGCATCCTCTCGCACGTGTTTTTACTCGACTAGCCTGCGGGATGCATCCTCTCGCACGTGTTTTTACTCGACTAGCCTGCGGGATGCATCCTCTCGCACGTGTTTTTGCTCGACTAGCCTGCGGGATGCATCCTCTCGCACGTGTTTTTGCTCGACTAGGCATGCGCATCCCAAAAAACCTGCGCATGCGCATCCCAAAAAACCTGCGCATGCGCATCCCACAAAACCTGTGCATGCGCATCCCACAAAACCTCGCACGTGTTTTTACTCGACTAGCCTGCGGGATGCATCCTCTCGCACGTGTTTTTACTCGACTAGCCTGCGGGATGCATCCTCTCGCACGTGTTTTTACTCGACTAGCCTGCGGGATGCATCCTCTCGCACGTGTTTTTACTCGACTAGCCATGCGCATCCCAAAAAACCTGCGCATGCGCATCCCACAAAACCTGAGCATGCGCATCCCACAAAACCTGCGCATGCGCATCCCACAAAACCTCGCCCGTGTTTTTAGTCGACTAGCCTGCGGGATGCATCCTCTCGCACGTGTTTTTACTCGACTACCCTGCGGGATGCATCCTCTCGCACGTGTTTTTGCTCGACTAGCCTTGCGCATCCCAAAAAACCTGCGCATGCGCATCTCACAAAACCTGTGCATGCGCATCCCACAAAACCTCGCACGTGTTTTTAGTCGACTAGCCTGCGGGATGCATCCTCTCGCACGTGTTTTTACTCGACTAGCCTGCGGGATGCATGCTCTCGCACGTGTTTTTACTCGACTAGCCTGCGGGATGCATCCTCTCGCACGTGTTTTTGCTCGACTAGCCTGCGGGATGCATCCTCTCGCACGTGTTTTTACTCGACTAGCCTGCAGGATGCATCCTCTCGCACGTGTTTTTACTCGACTAGCCTGCGGGATGCATCCTCTCGCACGTGTTTTTACTCGACTACCCTGCGGGATGCATCCTCTCGCACGTGTTTTTGCTCGACTAGCCATGCGCATCCCAAAAAACCTGCGCATGCGCTTCCCAAAAAACCTGCGCATGCGCATCCCACAAAACCTGCGCATGCGCATCCCACAAAACCTCGCACGTGTTTTTACTCGACTAGCCTGCGGGATGCATCCTCTCGCACGTGTTTTTACTCGACTAGCCTGCGGGATGCATCCTCTCGCACGTGTTTTTGCTCGACTAGCCTGCGGGATGCATCCTCTCGCACGTGTTTTTGCTCGACTAGCGTGCGGGATGCATCCTCTCGCACGTGTTTTTACTCGACTAGCCTGCAGGATGCATCCTCTCGCACGTGTTTTTACTCGACTAGCCTGCGGGATGCATCCTCTCGCACGTGTTTTTACTCGACTACCCTGCGGGATGCATCCTCTCGCACGTGCTTTTGCTCGACTAGCCATGCGCATCCCAAAAAACCTGCGCATGCGCTTCCCAAAAAACCTGCGCATGCGCATCCCACAAAACCTCGCACGTGTTTTTGCTCGACTAGCCTGCGGGATGCATCCTCTCGCACGTGTTTTTACTCGACTAGCCTGCGGGATGCATCCTCTCGCACGTGTTTTTACTCGACTAGCCTGCGGGATGCATCCTCTCGCACGTGTTTTTACTCGACTAGCCTGCGGGATGCATCCTCTCGCACGTGTTTCTACTCGACTAGCCATGCGCATCCCAAAAAACCTGCGCATGCGCATCCCACAAAACCTGCGCATGCGCATCCCACAAAACCTCGCACGTGTTTTTACTCGACTAGCCTGCAGGATGCATACTCTCGCACGTGTTTTTACTCGACTAGCCTGCGGGATGCATCCTCTCGCACGTGTTTTTACTCGACTACCCTGCGGGATGCATCCTCTCGCACGTGTTTTTGCTCGACTAGCCTTGCGCATCCCAAAAAACCTGCGCATGCGCATCCCACAAAACCTGCGCATGCGCATCCCACAAAACCTCGCACGTGTTTTTAGTCGACTAGCCTGCGGGATGCATCCTCTCGCACGTGTTTTTACTCGACTAGCCTGCGGGATGCATCCTCTCGCACGTGTTTTTACTCGACTAGCCTGCGGGATGCATCCTCTCGCACGTGTTTTTGCTCGACTAGCCTGCGGGATGCATCCTCTCGCACGTGTTTTTGCTCGACTAGGCATGCGCATCCCAAAAAACCTGCGCATGCGCATCCCAAAAAACCTGCGCATGCGCATCCCACAAAACCTGTGCATGCGCATCCCACAAAACCTCGCACGTGTTTTTACTCGACTAGCCTGCGGGATGCATCCTCTCGCACGTGTTTTTACTCGACTAGCCTGCGGGATGCATCCTCTCGCACGTGTTTTTACTCGACTAGCCTGCGGGATGCATCCTCTCGCACGTGTTTTTACTCGACTAGCCATGCGCATCCCAAAAAACCTGCGCATGCGCATCCCACAAAACCTGAGCATGCGCATCCCACAAAACCTGCGCATGCGCATCCCACAAAACCTCGCCCGTGTTTTTAGTCGACTAGCCTGCGGGATGCATCCTCTCGCACGTGTTTTTACTCGACTACCCTGCGGGATGCATCCTCTCGCACGTGTTTTTGCTCGACTAGCCTTGCGCATCCCAAAAAACCTGCGCATGCGCATCTCACAAAACCTGTGCATGCGCATCCCACAAAACCTCGCACGTGTTTTTAGTCGACTAGCCAGCGGGATGCATCCTCTCGCACGTGTTTTTACTCGACTAGCCTGCGGGATGCATGCTCTCGCACGTGTTTTTACTCGACTAGCCTGCGGGATGCATCCTCTCGCACGTGTTTTTGCTCGACTAGCCTGCGGGATGCATCCTCTCGCACGTGTTTTTGCTCGACTATGCATGCGCATCCCAAAAAACCTGCGCATGCGCATCCCAAAAAACCTGCGCATGCGCATCCCACAAAACCTCGCACGTGTTTTTACTCGACTAGCCTGCGGGATGCATCCTCTCGCACGTGTTTTTACTCGACTAGCCTGCGGGATGCATCCTCTCGCACGTGTTTTTACTCGACTAGCCTGCGGGAAGCATCCTCTCGCACGTGTTTTTCCTCGACTAGCCACGCGCATCCCAAAAAACCTGCGCATGCGCATCCCAAAAAACCTGCGCATGCGCATCCCACAAAACCTGCGCATGCGCATCCCACAAAACCTCGCACGTGTTTTTACTCGACTAGCCTGCGGGATGCATCCTCTCGCACGTGTTTTTACTCGACTAGCCTGCGGGATGCATCCTCTCGCACGTGTTTTTGCTCGACTAGCCTGCGGGATGCATCCTCTCGCACGTGTTTTTGCTCGACTAGCCTGCGGGATGCATCCTCTCGCACGTGTTTTTGCTCGACTAGCCTGCAGGATGCATCCTCTCGCACGTGTTTTTACTCGACTAGCCATGCGCATCCCAAAAAACCTGCGCATGCGCTTCCCAAAAAACCTGCGCATGCGCATCCCACAAAACCTCGCACGTGTTTTTGCTCGACTAGCCTGCGGGATGCATCCTCTCGCACGTGTTTTTACTCGACTAGCCTGCGGGATGCATCCTCTCGCACGTGTTTTTACTCGACTAGCCTGCGGGATGCATCCTCTCGCACGTGTTTTTACTCGACTAGCCTGCGGGATGCATCCTCTCGCACGTGTTTTTACTCGACTAGCCATGCGCATCCCAAAAAACCTGCGCATGCGCATCCCACAAAACCTGCGCATGCGCATCCCACAAAACCTGCGCATGCGCATCCCACAAAACCTCGCACGTGTTTTTACTCGACTAGCCTGCGGGATGCATCCTCTCGCACGTGTTTTTACTCGACTAGCCTGCGGGATGCATCCTCTCGCACGTGTTTTTACTCGACTACCCTGCGGGATGCATCCTCTCGCACGTGTTTTTGCTCGACTAGCCTGCGGGATGCATCCTCTCGCACGTGTTTTTACTCGACTAGCCATGCGCATCCCAAAAAACCTGCGCATGCGCATCCCACAAAACCTGTGCATGCGCATCCCACAAAACCTCGCACGTGTTTTTACTCGACTAGCCTGCGGGATGCATCCTCTCGCACGTGTTTTTACTCGACTAGCCTGCGGGATGCATCCTCTCGCACGTGTTTTTACTCGACTAGCCTGCGGGATGCATCCTCTCGCACGTGTTTTTACTCGACTAGCCTGCGGGATGCATCCTCTCGCACGTGTTTTTCCTCGACTAGACATGCGCATCCCAAAAAACCTGCGCATGCGCATCCCACAAAACCTGCGCATGCGCATCCCACAAAACCTCGCACGTGTTTTTAGTCGACTAGCCTGCGGGATGCATCCTCTCGCACGTGTTTTTACTCGACTAGCCTGCGGGATGCATCCTCTCGCACGTGTTTTTACTCGACTAGCCTGCGGGATGCATCCTCTCGCACGTGTTTTTGCTCGACTAGCCTGCGGGATGCATCCTCCCGCACGTGTTTTTGCTCGACTAGGCATGCGCATCCCAAAAAACCTGCGCATGCGCATCCCAAAAAACCTGCGCATGCGCATCCCACAAAACCTGTGCATGCGCATCCCACAAAACCTCGCACGTGTTTTTACTCGACTAGCCTGCGGGATGCATCCTCTCGCACGTGTTTTTACTCGACTAGCCTGCGGGATGCATCCTCTCGCACGTGTTTTTGCTCGACTAGCCTGCGGGATGCATCCTCTCGCACGTGTTTTTGCTCGACTAGCCTGCGGGATGCATCCCCTCGCACGTGTTTTTACTCGACTAGCCTGCAGGATGCATCCTCTCGCACGTGTTTTTACTCGACTAGCCTGCGGGATGCATCCTCTCGCACGTGTTTTTACTCGACTACCCTGCGGGATGCATCCTCTCGCACGTGTTTTTGCTCGACTAGCCATGCGCATCCCAAAAAACCTGCGCATGCGCTTCCCAAAAAACCTGCGCATGCGCATCCCACAAAACCTGCGCATGCGCATCCCACAAAACCTCGCACGTGTTTTTACTCGACTAGCCTGCGGGATGCATCCTCTCGCACGTGTTTTTACTCGACTAGCCTGCGGGATGCATCCTCTCGCACGTGTTTTTACTCGACTAGCCTGCGGGATGCATCCTCTCGCACGTGTTTTTACTCGACTAGCCTGCGGGATGCATCCTCTCGCACGTGTTTTTCCTCGACTAGACATGCGCATCCCAAAAAACCTGCGCATGCGCATCCCACAAAACCTGCGCATGCGCATCCCACAAAACCTCGCACGTGTTTTTAGTCGACTAGCCTGCGGGATGCATCCTCTCGCACGTGTTTTTACTCGACTAGCCTGCGGGATGCATCCTCTCGCACGTGTTTTTACTCGACTAGCCTGCGGGATGCATCCTCTCGCACGTGTTTTTGCTCGACTAGCCTGCGGGATGCATCCTCCCGCACGTGTTTTTGCTCGACTAGGCATGCGCATCCCAAAAAACCTGCGCATGCGCATCCCAAAAAACCTGCGCATGCGCATCCCACAAAACCTGTGCATGCGCATCCCACAAAACCTCGCACGTGTTTTTACTCGACTAGCCTGCGGGATGCATCCTCTCGCACGTGTTTTTACTCGACTAGCCTGCGGGATGCATCCTCTCGCACGTGTTTTTACTCGACTAGCCTGCGGGAAGCATCCTCTCGCACGTGTTTTTACTCGACTAGCAATGCGCATCCCAAAAAACCTGCGCATGCGCATCCCAAAAAACCTGCGCATGCGCATCCCACAAAACCTGCGCATGCGCATCCCACAAAACCTCGCACGTGTTTTTACTCGACTAGCCTGCGGGATGCATCCTCTCGCACGTGTTTTTACTCGACTAGCCTGCGGGATGCATCCTCTCGCACGTGTTTTTACTCGACTAGCCTGCGGGAAGCATCCTCTCGCACGTGTTTTTCCTCGACTAGCCATGCGCATCCCAAAAAACCTGCGCATGCGCATCCCACAAAACCTGCGCATGCGCATCCCACAAAACCTCGCACGTGTTTTTAGTCGACTAGCCTGCGGGATGCATCCTCTCGCACGTGTTTTTACTCGACTAGCCTGCGGGATGCATCCTCTCGCACGTGTTTTTACTCGACTAGCCTGCGGGATGCATCCTCTCGCACGTGTTTTTGCTCGACTAGCCTGCGGGATGCATCCTCCCGCACGTGTTTTTGCTCGACTAGGCATGCGCATCCCAAAAAACCTGCGCATGCGCATCCCAAAAAACCTGCGCATGCGCATCCCACAAAACCTGTGCATGCGCATCCCACAAAACCTCGCACGTGTTTTTACTCGACTAGCCTGCGGGATGCATCCTCTCGCACGTGTTTTTACTCGACTAGCCTGCGGGATGCATCCTCTCGCACGTGTTTTTACTCGACTAGCCTGCGGGAAGCATCCTCTCGCACGTGTTTTTCCTCGACTAGCCATGCGCATCCCAAAAAACCTGCGCATGCGCATCCCAAAAAACCTGCGCATGCGCATCCCACAAAACCTGCGCATGCGCATCCCACAAAACCTCGCACGTGTTTTTACTCGACTAGCCTGCGGGATGCATCCTCTCGCACGTGTTTTTACTCGACTAGCCTGCGGGATGCATCCTCTCGCACGTGTTTTTGCTCGACTAGCCTGCGGGATGCATCCTCTCGCACGTGTTTTTGCTCGACTAGCGTGCGGGATGCATCCTCTCGCACGTGTTTTTACTCGACTAGCCTGCAGGATGCATCCTCTCGCACGTGTTTTTACTCGACTAGCCTGCGGGATGCATCCTCTCGCACGTGTTTTTACTCGACTACCCTGCGGGATGCATCCTCTCGCACGTGCTTTTGCTCGACTAGCCATGCGCATCCCAAAAAACCTGCGCATGCGCTTCCCAAAAAACCTGCGCATGCGCATCCCACAAAACCTCGCACGTGTTTTTGCTCGACTAGCCTGCGGGATGCATCCTCTCGCACGTGTTTTTACTCGACTAGCCTGCGGAATGCATCCTCTCGCACGTGTTTTTACTCGACTAGCCTGCGGGATGCATCCTCTCGCACGTGTTTTTACTCGACTAGCCATGCGCATCCCAAAAAACCTGCGCATGCGCATCCCACAAAACCTGCGCATGCGCATCCCACAAAACCTCGCACGTGTTTTTACTCGACTAGCCTGCGGGATGCATCCTCTCGCACGTGTTTTTACTCGACTACCCTGCGGGATGCATCCTCTCGCACGTGTTTTTGCTCGACTAGCCTTGCGCATCCCAAAAAACCTGCGCATGCGCATCCCACAAAACCTGCGCATACGCATCCCACAAAACCTGTGCATGCGCATCCCACAAAACCTCGCACGTGTTTTTACTCGACTAGCCTGCGGGATGCATCCTCTCGCACGTGTTTTTACTCGACTAGCCTGCGGGATGCATCCTCTCGCACGTGTTTTTGCTCGACTAGCCTGCGGGATGCATCCTCTCGCACGTGTTTTTGCTCGACTAGCCTGCGGGATGCATCCTCTCGCACGTGTTTTTACTCGACTAGCCTGCAGGATGCATCCTCTCGCACGTGTTTTTACTCGACTAGCCTGCGGGATGCATCCTCTCGCACGTGTTTTTACTCGACTAGCCTGCGGGATGCATCCTCTCGCACGTGTTTTTGCTCGACTAGCCTGCGGGATGCATCCTCTCGCACGTGTTTTTGCTCGACTAGCCTGCGGGATGCATCCTCTCGCACGTGTTTTTACTCGACTAGCCTGCAGGATGCATCCTCTCGCACGTGTTTTTACTCGACTAGCCTGCGGGATGCATCCTCTCGCACGTGTTTTTACTCGACTACCCTGCGGGATGCATCCTCTCGCACGTGTTTTTGCTCGACTAGCCATGCGCATCCCAAAAAACCTGCGCATGCGCTTCCCACAAAACCTGCGCATGCGCATCCCACAAAACCTCGCACGTGTTTTTACTCGACTAGCCTGCGGGATGCATCCTCTCGCACGTGTTTTTACTCGACCAGCCTGCGGGATGCATCCTCTCGCACGTGTTTTTACTCGACTACCCTGCGGGATGCATCCTCTCGCACGTGTTTTTGCTCGACTAGCCATGCGCATCCCAAAAAACCTGCGCATGCGCATCCCACAAAACCTGCGCATGCGCATCCTACAAAACCTCGCACGTGTTTTTACTCGACTAGCCTGCGGGATGCATCCTCTCGCACGTGTTTTTACTCGACTAGCCTGCAGGATGCATCCTCTCGCACGTGTTTTTACTCGACTAGCCTGCGGGATGCATCCTCTCGCACGTGTTTTTACTCGACTAGGCATGCGCATCCCAAAAAACCTGCGCATGCGCATCCCAAAAAACCTGCGCATGCGCATCCCAAAAAACCTGCGCATGCGCATCCCACAAAACCTGCGCATGCGCATCCCACAAAACCTCGCACGTGTTTTTACTCGACTAGCCTGCGGGATGCATCCTCTCGCACGTGTTTTTACTCGACTAGCCTGCGGGATGCATCCTCTCGCACGTGTTTTTACTCGACTAGCCTGCGGGAAGCATCCTCTCGCACGTGTTTTTCCTCGACTAGCCATGCGCATCCCAAAAAACCTGCGCATGCGCATCCCAAAAAACCTGCGCATGCGCATCCCACAAAACCTGCGCATGCGCATCCCACAAAACCTCGCACGTGTTTTTACTCGACTAGCCTGCGGGATGCATCCTCTCGCACGTGTTTTTACTCGACTAGCCTGCGGGATGCATCCTCTCGCACGTGTTTTTACTCGACTAGCCTGCAGGATGCATCCTCTCGCACGTGTTTTTACTCGACTAGCCTGCAGGATGCATCCTCTCGCACGTGTTTTTACTCGACTAGCCTGCGGGATGCATCCTCTCGCACGTGTTTTTACTCGACTACCCTGCGGGATGCATCCTCTCGCACGTGCTTTTGCTCGACTAGCCATGCGCATCCCAAAAAACCTGCGCATGCGCTTCCCAAAAAACCTGCGCATGCGCATCCCACAAAACCTCGCACGTGTTTTTGCTCGACTAGCCTGCGGGATGCATCCTCTCGCACGTGTTTTTACTCGACTAGCCTGCGGAATGCATCCTCTCGCACGTGTTTTTACTCGACTAGCCTGCGGGATGCATCCTCTCGCACGTGTTTTTACTCGACTAGCCATGCGCATCCCAAAAAACCTGCGCATGCGCATCCCACAAAACCTGCGCATGCGCATCCCACAAAACCTCGCACGTGTTTTTACTCGACTAGCCT